>NW_009612939.1:0-5666 GCF_000690535.1 Cariama cristata | reverse complement strand
TGGGGAAAGCAGCCTTTAATCTTCTGTCCTGTCTGATGTCACACTGAACAACTCGTTCTTTTTTGGTGCAGTGGCCGTAGCTCCAATGACGTACTGCTCTACCTGTCTCACATGCAGTGTAAGAGCTCTTTGCTAATCAGACTTTTCAAAGCAGACCATTTAAAAAGTTACTTCTGTGACTCCAGACCTTGTCATTACAGGTCCAGAGAGGAGGCTGCATATCTGAAAGGACTGACAGGAAATCTTTAACCTTTCAGGACTACCTAAAACCATCTCAGTACAGTAATGACGAATGGCTGGCAGTGGCTTTTGTAAAAATAACTAAATAGCCTCAGGTTCTGTTGGAGATTACCACCCAGATAAAGGAACCACAACAGGTCTTTAATTGTCAGTCTCATTGCTTCTAGTAATTTTTGCTGGAATAAGAGGCAAGTGGTAGAGTCTGTGGAAAGAAAATCCATCAATCTTATTTAACATTAAAAAATCCAGCAGTTCTGGGTCTTCTAATGACAAGAGAAACACACTCTCTCTTCAGGTGGCATTGTGGTTTTCTAACACATCTAAACATATCTTTTCAGCTGCAGTTAGTTAATCATAGTACAGTTTTACTGCTACAAGTCACTTTGCAGTCCCCACAGGACATTCCCAACCGGAAACCTCTTACTGCATTGCTTCACTTTTTTTTCTTCTTTTTTTTTTTTTTTTCCTGATAAATGTATAACCCTGAATAAATTGTTGCCAGCTTGTTTACAAGATCCTTTCTAATGTTTTCCCTAGTGCTGGGAGAACATCTTTCTTTTTCTTCACTCAGTTTTTCCCCTTGACAACCAAAAACAACAATAATAAAAAGTGCCCAAGAGCTATTTTAATTCTTTATAGTTATTATAATTGCAGTTTTCATGGGATTTCCCTGCTGTTCTTTGGAAGCAGACAGCAGTTTCCACATTGAACCAAGTCTGTAGTACACAGTAAGAGTGTGAAATAGAATGGTGATGGTTTAGGTATAACCTAGATATTTACCAAAAGATATCACTTTATTGTATTAAAATTAATACCCTGCAGTAACAGTTATGGCCTCCTATTGAGAACTTAATTTCCACTTAAATTCACAGTACCAAGCACAAGGTAATACTAATCCAAAGTATAAAGGGGTCAACGCCTACTGAATTTTTTAATAGAAATATCTATCATCCTTTTCAAACTTATGGTTTTTTTTTAATCTAAGTGCTTTCAAAAAATCCTTGTGGAGACCATCCTGCTTGTTTAGGCTGCTGAATGCCTTTCAAAAGATAGTAGCAAATACAAGGATTAAAATATCACACAGGGCCCATTGTTTATGTTTTGGTGGAAACATTTAAGAATGGAAGAGCACTCAGATTATATTATGTTATAGAGGACTGAATTTGAGAAAGAAATTCAGAAAAGTAACTCGATAGATTCACAGAGATGTCACTTCTGTGTTTCTTGGTCGCTGAGCTATTGAAACTTAGAGAATCATAGCAAAAATATTTTAGTTCATATCACCGTAATACAACAGAAATGCGATATTTCTAACAATATCTTAATATAATAATTATTAATAGTTAAATTTTTAAAAAGGTAGCATTTGCCAGAAAAGTTATAACAATGAATAATTCAACCTATTTGCATTCTGATAGATTTCAAAATAATTTACTTATCATAAATATTCTAATTCTCCATCAAAAGTCTGCTGTTTTTTCTGTAAAAGCCATCAGCAAAAAAGATCAAACTGTGATTCTGTTATTTATGAATAGTGGTACTGTGGTAAATAACAAAAGATGTAAATACACCTGTTGGGCAAGCTCACCTGTTTTGCTACAGAACCAGTTATTTGTGTTTACCTCCAGTTATACCACACTGTAGTGTCTTATTTTGCTGTTCCGTGGCTGCCATTCATGGAAAATTGCTGTTCATTAAGAAGGGGAGCAAAACTTGGCCTCAGGGACTGAAACATTGTTATGAAATGGATTTTCAAAGGAGCCTGTACTAACCTCTAAATTGGCCCTGAGTTATTTACAGGTGTGAAACTGCATTCATCAAAGCCAGGGCTTGCCCCTTTTGGTGCGTAGGAATGGTTACATACGCTTAATTTGGTTTCGCGTTCCGTGAAGTACACAAGAACAGAGATCTTCATCCTTCCCTTCTTTTGTAGACAGTGGGAAAGGCACTTTGATTTCAGTGGTACAACAAGAGCACACTGGCATTACTGGAACTGACTACACACAACACTGGAGTTGGTCATCTTGCTGAACAGTGGATCTGAGCCCCGGTCCCACATCCTGTAAAATTACCTGGGAGTATTCCCACAGGCACTAGGGGCATAGAATCAATCACTGTTACTATAATTAATAGTAAAAGATGCATTTAATCCTTTGGGAACATGGAATTGTTTAAATGCTGATTAAGTGCCGCAGGACAAATACCAAGACAGGAACGATTCTTTTTAAATAACTACATCTCAAACAAAGAAAAATTCTTGCTCTCCAAGCATTTCTGTAATTGATATTTTATTTGTTTAAGAGTGAGCTTTTATGGCTGTCCTGAAAAGAAATCTTGGACATACACACTTTATGGCTTTTGTATAGAAATTTTCATGTATTTCTGGAAGTCAGACACTTTCAAAATGGGTGGTGGAAGAGATTTAATGGAGCATGGCAAGAAACGTACAGAAAGCAAGGAATATCAGATAAACTGTAAATTATGCAGATAAGAAATGTACATTTATTCCAGACTCACTCAACGGCTGTGCAATTTTAGCTGATATATTGAGTTTGAGCTAAGTGTCTCCCAAATGAAAACAGTAAGCCTGTATGGCTTGAGCTCAAAACTGTAGACTCCTTCACTGGGACAGTAATAGGAATATATCCTTTGTGGTTCAGGCATGGGGTAGAAGATGAGGGAAACTAATCTCTACAAATGTTTTTGTTCTGTGCTGGAGATTATTGAAGAGTGTTTGCTGGAAATAGTCTACAGGCTGGAGCTGCTGAGGAGGTCATACAGGTTTCTGATTCAATGGTCCTGCTCCAGATTGCCAAAGTGGTTGAGCAACTGAGCATTAACTTGGATCCATGAATAATAGTCTCCAAAGGACATTATATTGCCTGGTGATCCCAGAGCCCTTGGCACCTGGACAATTTTATTCTTCTGTCACAGTGCACCCTCTGGACATTAGGAGTGGACAGTTTTACCAATGATCTGCCAGAGACTCTTTCATATGAAGAACACAAGTTATCCTTGGAAGTTGGAACCATCACTACTACTAAATACCAAATCATCTAAAGAGTTACAATAGAGAGCTTCTCTCAACAGATGTATTTTTAGCTGTTCTTTCCAACTGTGGTGAAATTATGCTATGCAGAAGCATTACTTAATCAGGTTTGATTGTAGCCACAGCACAATTTAGTCTCTTTTATATACTGCCGCCTAGTCTAGACTACTAGCTCACACACTATTAATGCAATACAGATTAAAAGAATATTGTTGGAAAATACTGAAAGCAACCCTTGTTTATGTTCCACTCCTACTAAAACTGAAATTAAAATGTCTATTCTTCATCTACTGAATAGTCACTTCAATAGCATTCATTTAAAATTGCCTGAAAATTCTTAGATTGACATTCTGCAATTGTTGGTTAAAGAGAAAGGATTTGTATTATGCTATTTTCCTGAACTGAGAAACTACTGCATAAAACTTCTGTTGGGGTAGAAAGGAAAGAAATTAATAGATTCCCTTTTTGATTGTTATGGGTTTTGTTCTCTTTCTATGAACGTTCTAGGAAGAAAGGTAACAGAAACAGTGAATTTGATATAAATCCAGAGTATATTCATCAGAAACTGATTCTGAATTCTGAACAGCAAATATCCATACAGGGAACATGATTCTGCAAGAACAGAACTCTCTTTCCAGTACATTTTACTCTGTGAGACAGATTATGCATTTGTGCCTGTCTGAAGACTGGGGCCTCTTTGCCAGAACAAATTATTCATTGAAACAGTTGCATTCAGTCTTCCAGGGCTTTGACCTAAGAGAATGAATCTAGTTCCCATAGAAATCAATGAGTCTGAATTCTGCCCACTGTCTGATGTTCCTGAAACTAATATTGCATGAAAGTGCAGAGGAGCTTCTTTTGGAAAAAAAAGAAACCTATAACAGAATTTTTGAAGGGATACAGAAAAGAGTAAAAATAATTCTGTGGAGTTTGTGGGGTTTTTTGTTTTGGTTTTTTTTTTCATTTTGTTTTGGTTTTTATAGAGTAGACAATTACTATGTATAACTTTCTAAGGAGTAAAAATCCCCTTCATTAGGTAATTTTAAGAATAGGTATTATGAATTTTACAAACAGGATCAAATATGTCTCAGCAGCAAATCTGCTGACTCAGGATAAGGAGATAGCAAGAGGATTCGATACAGTTCCCTTGCAAGGGGAAATGAGGTTTGGGAAAGCTCATATAACATCAGTTCTTCTAGGTGTTCAGAACACAACGCAATTCTCCAGCCACAAAGATATTGATGCAATGGCATTGGAAAACTGGTCTTGTATTGTCAAAATAAAGAATAAGGTCTTAAAAATACATGAGGTTTGGCTCCATCATCAGATCATGAGACATTTTTTCCAGATTATTTTTTTTCTTTCGTTCTTTTTTTTTTTAATAGTTGTTTTACCCAGAAGTTCAAAGTTTTCTTTTGCTATGCTGAAGGCTAGAAAATTGTCTGTAGAGAAGAGAAAGAAAGAACATATCAAAACACCTAAATCCAAATAAGAGTATTTTAAAAAGATGAAACATTTGGAGACACTGTTCTGATCACTGTAAACAATTCCTTGTGATTCTCTTACATGTCAAAGAAGAGACTGAAGTCGATTTGGTAGGAGTCTATATTATGTATAGCAGAAAATTTCTGATAGCAGATAGCTCTTTAACCACCACCAAAAAAAAAAAAAAAAAAAAAAAAAAAGTTATGGTTAAATACCTGGAATCTGGAATTAAGCAAATTCAGGCAAGAAATGATGCTACAATGTAAGATTTTCTCTGCCGTCTGAAAACCTGATAATACCTAGGTCTTAAGCACGTGTCACAGTGGAAAGTTAAGTTTAAGGGCTTAACTCTGTAACTAGCTGATGATGCTCTTTGACCTAAAATTTGGACATGCAGCTTCCCTCTGATTTTAAAACCTAAGATAATATGAAAGATCTGAAGATCTCTCTTTCTGAAGTGCTTACAGTACTCACCTCTCTGTTGTGGCTGTTCTTTTGATACAATATATGAAATATTCTTGTGATTTTTGTCACATATCTCTTACATTATTCTTTGATTTTATTCTTAAAACTGCAGTTTCTGGCAGCATGTGCTTATGCAAGAATATTAGTTTCTGTTAAAATAACTTGTTAATGATTTTTGAGAGAATATGGTTGATAATAAAGAAACAGCCTCTGTTATAATATGACACATTTTTAAATATCTTGCTATTTTTCTCTAAGCCAGTTTTTATTGTACAGCACAAGACTTGTAAAGGCTGTTGGTTAGAAGCCATTACAAATTAGAACCCAATTTTTTAAGTTTACATAATAATTCCTAATTTTTTAGGTTAAGCGGGTTGTATTGGGTTTGCGTGGTAAGCTTTCGGTAGCAGGGGGGCTACAGGGGTGG
>NW_009612938.1:616-988 GCF_000690535.1 Cariama cristata | reverse complement strand
AACCCCAGTATCCAGGGCCAGTGGCACCCCCTCACCAATAAACCCTCCGCCCTCACCATCCAGGGCCCACGCCTGCAGCCCCAATAAAGCCTCCAACCCCCACCCTGCGCCTTCGCATCCATCTCTCTTCCTACCCGCGGAGAGATGCTGCCATGCCACATCCAGACAGAGCCGTGTTTATTGCCAGGGGGCATGTGGGACTGTGCATGAGAGGTGCCAGACATGGAGGACAGTGCCCCTCCTTGGGGGGAGAGGGGGGTGGGTGTGCTTGGGGGTGGCTTGACCCACACCTTACAGCAAAAACAAGGGTGGGGACAGGATGGGAGAGCCCAGGCATCCGGCTCTTGCCTTTTCCCACTAAGCCTCGCTCTT
>NW_009612938.1:0-595 GCF_000690535.1 Cariama cristata | reverse complement strand
GCCCATTAGGAAGCCCAGGGGCTGCCATGCCTCTCCTGCCTTCCCTGGAGGGCTGAGCTTCAGGCGATGTCCTGATCGTGGAGGTGCCACCAAGGAACACAGAGGGGAGGACACGCACCCTAGCAAGTCTGTCCCTCCTCAGCTTCTCTGGTGTCACTGCCCTGTCCCTGGGTCATAAGATGCTTTTATCACCCCAGTCCCTCAGGTTCCCCCAGGAGGTGGCAGGAGCAGAGATAGTTCGGGGGATTTAGGGACATTGGCTGCCCCTGGAAAGTGCCGTGAAGAACAGGAGGTCCCAGAGGGAGGCAGGCCCTTATCCAGGGCTCCTCCTCCTTGCTGTATGAGGACATTTCCCTTCCCAAATGTTGTCCCACAGGTGACAGGGCTGTGCCTGAACCCCAGTTCTCCAACAGCACCATGCAGCAGGGCAGAAACACGTGGTCCCTGTGGCCGCAGGGGTACTGCAGATGTCGTGGGGGATATGAGTGCTGTGCTGGTCCTTTGCCATGCTGCAGCGCACAGTGGTGGCTGCCAGTCCTGCTGCTAGTGCATCTTGCTGCCTGCTGCTGCATCCCACTGTTCTCCTGCAGCACCC
>NW_009612937.1:2300-2517 GCF_000690535.1 Cariama cristata | reverse complement strand
CGGGAGCAGAAGGCCGGTGGCACCCAGGAGGGGTTGCCCCTGCGGCCCCGCTGCGTTCGCTGCTGTGAGCTGCCCGACCAGCGCTTCTCCTACCCCCAGTACCAGCCGCTGCCTCAGATCAACATGACCATCCTGAAAGGTGAGCGCTGGTGGGACCCCACACTGTGGCACTGCCTGCGGCCAAACCTGCAGCCAGGGCACCCCATCCTGCCAGGCA
>NW_009612937.1:0-2169 GCF_000690535.1 Cariama cristata | reverse complement strand
GCGGAGGGGCTGGGGGCAGGAGCCGCCCCAGGCAATGTGCTGCCCCTGGTCTGGTGGCCCCTGGGCAGCAGCTTTGGAGGCATCAGAGCCCAGGGAGGGGGCAGGGGCTGGGTGAGGATGGGGGCGTCCCTGCTCTCTCCATCCCTTTCTGTCAGGCAAAGGGGCTTCCAGGGCACTGGGTTTAGAGACAGCACCTCTCTCTGACAGCATAACTGTCCCTCCTGCTTTGCCCAGGCGAGAAGGGGGACCGTGGCGAGCGAGGCATGCAGGGCAAGTTCGGCAAGACGGGGGTGGCCGGTAGCAGGGGCCACACAGGGCCCAAGGGACAGAAAGGCAGCGTGGGCGCCCCAGGGGAGCGCTGCAAGAGCCACTACGCTGCCTTCTCGGTGGGCCGCAAGAAACCTCTGCACAGCAACGACTACTACCTCTTCGACACGGAGTTTGTCAACCTCTACGACCACTTCAACATGTTCACGGGCAAGTTTTACTGCTATGTCCCTGGGATCTACTACTTCAGCCTCAACGTGCATACCTGGAACCAGAAGGAGACGTACCTGCACATCATGCACAACAGGGAGGAGGTGGTGATCCTCTATGCCCAGGTGAGCGACCGCAGCATCATGCAGAGCCAAAGCGTCATGCTGGAGCTGCGGGAGCAGGATGAGGTCTGGGTGCGGCTCTACAAGGGCGAGCGTGAGAATGCCGTCTTCAGCGATGAGTACGACACTTACATCACCTTCAGCGGCCACCTCATCAAGTACAGTGGGGACCCTTGAACGCCTGGTCCCCCGTGCTCCTCATCCCCTGAGGCGGGCATCTGAGGAGCCCCTGCCGCCCTCTCACCCGTGGCACGCCACCCACCTTCAAGCTGTTAAGCCTGCTACATGCCACTACCCCCAGCAGCTGCGTGCGCATGTGAACACCCCCACCCCAAGCTCCTTGGGGCCGATCGGATGCACCTGGAGGAATCGGAGCCATTTCCAGCCTCTGTTGCATTTGTGACCTGGGAAGCAGCTGCTCGCCTGGGGCAGGCAGGGAGCTCGTCCGCACCTGCACCTGCTTCAGATCTGGGTTTGCTGGGGCACGGGCATTCGTGGCACTAGCTGTGAGCTGGCACCAGCTGAATGGGTTTGACTGCCAGCGCCCTGGTGTGAGGCAGTACAGATGTTCACCATGTTCCTCCCTCGCTCTGCTTGCACTGTGCTGTGCTCTGCCAGCTCCTTCTTCTGGAAAAGGGCAGAGGGTGCTCAGCATCCATCAGGAAAGGCAATAAAACCACTAAGGGCCCCTTTTTCCTTCTGCAGAGCTGGGTCCCAACAGCACAGATGTTGCAGCACGGTGCTGGGCACCCTCCAGGCTGACACTTCCCCCAAGTGCTCCCATGGGTGAGCAGGTCATATCAGTTGCCCTCTGCAAGTCCCCGTCACTGTTTCCCACACCGCAGCCTCTGCTCAGCATCGACACTGCTGAGGAGGGGCTGGCTTCTCACCAGCAGCCCTGGGCGCAGGGCCATTGGCCTCAGCCGTTTCCTCTTCAGTTAGATTATCTGCTGGCCAGGCTTTGTATTTCTGTAGATGCAACAGGAGAGCGGGGCCCAGGGCAGCATCCTGCCCCCCACCCCGTACAGCTTGTGACCGCATTAAACACGCCGCAATTTTGTGTTCTACTCACACTTTGAGTGCATCCTCTTGCTCCATGTGCGTGCAGGCTCCAAGTAGCTCAGGGCAGACTCCCACTCCCAGAGCGCAGGGACTCCCCAAGAGCCATGGGCCAGCACAGTGCTGCCGAGCTGGGGGTGGAAAGGGAAGGGCGGAGAGTCCCTGAAGAGCCAGGGAGACCTGAGCTGGGCTCTGCAAGGGCCAGTTTCTCCCTAAGGGCCAGGGAGCTGAGCACAGTAACAGACCCATCAGCACGGCAGGCTGGGGCTGGTGCCAGATTTACCTAGTCCAGGCCATCCAGCGAGTCCGCAGTGACGAGGCAGGTCTGAGGTCAAGCAATCGGAGTCTGGATCAGTGGTTCCATGGCTGGGCAAAGCAGGGCTGCAGCTGGAGACCAGCATCCCCCCAACACAGCAGGGAAGAAGGCCTCAGACCTGAGCTTAAATAGAGCCCTGGCCCCACAGGTGGGTGTGTGGGTACCCAGGTGAGGCTGGTCAGGCCATCCAGGGCT
>NW_009612936.1:0-11874 GCF_000690535.1 Cariama cristata | reverse complement strand
TATATATATATATAAAAATGCAAAGAATCTGTCAGTGGGTTATCAGATTCCAAGTAGTCAAAAAGGTGAATTGTTAGTTGCTTGTCTTAAATCTGTTCTTACCATTGTTTCTAACTTGGGTGAAATTTTGCAGATTGTTCTTTACGCTTAATATAAGCTTCCTAATTGCACAGAAAGTCTTCAGTTGGGACTGCATTGTTTTCAGTCACTCAGTTTACTTTGCTCTCATTGTGTTTTATCTTGACATTGACAATTACGTGAAACATTTAGATTCTACATACTAATTATTATGTGATAGAAAATCTCAAAACTTCAGTTTTAACTCTTTTTTTCAGTTCTGTTAAGATATCAGCTGGTTGGAGAGTTGTTTGCAACTTGACATTCTTAACTGTAATGAGAATTCAAACCATATCAATCAAATCAAGCAGTCACTTGGGGGGTTAGGCAAAAGAGTGTCTAATACCTGATATGACCAGGTATCTTCAATTCCCGTATCTAGGAACTGTATACTCACAAAACTCTGTTACTGTGTAATAGCCTTAATGTCCTGTTGTAGCAGATATATGGTAGAAATACTATTGTACTAGGCTTTTAATATTATTGAGAAACAAAAAAATATACTCATTTCTGTGTTCTGTACATCAGGCAATGTGTGTCCTTGTAAAAATGCCTACCTTTCACTTCTGAAACGGCATACATGTAGGCCTGAGCTGGTAACTCTGAACAGGATCATCTGTTTAATAGAACAGTTTGTTAGCTTCAGACTCAACTACTGTCAAAATATGCTAAATACAATGCCAATCATAGTCAAAATTTGTCTGCCTTATACAGCATCATTTGAACTGGCAGAAAGGCATCACAATGGTGTATCTAAAACTGTAGACACACACAGTGGATAGTACAACATCTGAGCAGTATTTGATCTCATCCTTTCTGACTAAGTATTTGATTTTCCTACACCGCCAATATCATGTAAATACTCTGTGCAAATAAGAATTAGCTCTGCATCCAAATGTGTGGGTTTTAAGCTCTGCCTCTATATGCACATTTTGATGATATAAATCTATCGTGGGCATTGTTTGATGATAAGTAGCACTGAAACTCTCTCTTTTTTTTTTTTCATAAGCCACTTTTTTTTTTCCCTACTGTTTACATTATCTTCTGTAGAAGCTTTGATTGAAACCTCTGTAGTAGTGACTTCTCAAACCCCAGCTTTGCCTCAGGCCCTTCCCTTCTTTGTAGAGTTTAAACATTTACCTATCCATCTCTTTGCTGGTGTATGGTTGTTAAATCAAATTTAGGGAAATAGAACTTCTTATTGTGAGTGTTCACCTTAATATTTGTCTTTTCCTGCCATTATTTAGGATTACCATTCTTCAGCCTACCTGTGAAGACATTCAAGATTTGTACATTATAGAAAAAAAAAAACCACAGCTGTCATATTTTTTTTCTTCCAAGTAGTTTCTTGCTAAATTTTCTATGTCTCAAAAGGAAAAGAATTAAATCTCTTCTTCTCTTAATTTGTATCTCCTCAAATCTGTCTAAATGTTCTATTTTCCTGTCTGCTTCAAGAGCCTTTCTGATTGCTTCATTAACACTACCTAATTTCTCCAAATCCTTTTTAGAGCTCTTCACCTTTTTAAGGTCTTAATCCATTTCGTTTTCAGTGTCCCATTTTCCATTGCATCCCTTTCCTACATGCTCTACAGACACTGATTTGGTCCTTTTTTGGTCACCCTGCACTGGTCTCTTGTTTTTCCTTCTCACTCCCAATAATTTTTGGGGGGGTTTCTCCATTTCAGATCTTATAATGTCCCTGCTTCTATGATACTTGAGCATTCCCAAAGGCAATAATCACCATCATCAGAGATTAGTAACTAATTTCTGTTATTACTTTTCCCAAGGAAATTTCAGATGCAATTGTGAAATACTGTGTAAGGACTATATGCTGCTTAACTTCACTCTCTCAAACTTCTCTTCAATACTCACTGTTTTTATCACACAACGTCACTTTCCTAAATCTGAGATTAAATTTTCAAGGAAAAAGTTAAATGCTTAATAAGGACATTAAGAAGAAAAACGTAAATATGTGTATATCTTTTTTCTTTTGTTAAATGTCATTCTTCATGCAATGTCTTGGTATTTCAGAGTCTTATGAAGTATTTTGGATGTTTATGTTCTCTGATGCTTCGTGCCAAATGCTTATTACCAAATGCTATATAGAGATAATGTGAGCTTTAGATGTTTTCAGTTGGCAAAGATAAATTTAACATTTGTCACTTACATAGGCAGAAGAAATAGTCATTGTCTATGGAAGAGTGTCAGACTAGATTTTGCCCAAGTTGATTCCTGTTCCAGTTGTCTATAACTTTTGGGGTAAAATGCCACCCTGATTTCAAATCTCCATTGCTATCACAGTGCCTAGCAAATTTTACCAGTGGTTAATGGATGTTTCTACTCAATGTAGCATATTTCTAGTCTGAACTTTAGTTCCACAAATTTTTGTTTAAATCTTGACTGCTAGTAAAAAGCATTGTTTTAATCAATTTTCATTTTCAATAAATATGTTGTCATGTTGCAGTTAGTAATTTTCCACTTTCTCTTTCTGTCTAAACAACCTAAGTTCATTGAGACTTTTCTGTTTTCCCCACCAGTTGTGCATTCATTCCTATCTTTCTTCTCTAAAGATTCCTCTATCTTACTTTTAATTTTGGAAACTTGATGTTCTGTCACCAACTGAAAAGGTGATGTAAGATTTTAGATTTTTACTCAGGATGGGTGAGACCTTTCTAGAAGGCCTAGGATGGCTTTAGGCCTGACTGTAGGAGATGTATATATACCTGGAGTCTTGACCCAACAGCACACCAGTGTTTTGGCTGTATTTGGCACTTCTTGTCTGTTTTTATTGGGTTTTTTTGTTTGTTTTTTTGTGTTGTGGTTTTTTTTTACAGCTAAGAATATTCACTGTTCAGGATTTAAATCCTAATCTCCATATCTTGTTCAGATTCACTACTCCTTTCCCCCTTTTTGGCCTTAAAGGTATTACTTTGCATTTTCTATATAAAACATATATAGTGTTTGCCTGGTTTCAAGTTACCAAATGATTCAGATGGCAGTGTAATTGACTCCTGAGGCCTGAAAGCTTCAGATGGCAGAGCTGTGCCATCATATGTTCAGAGACGAATTTATTGTTCTTCTGCTCTTAGGCATGTCCCCATAAGGGAGAAATTTAGAATCACTTGCACAGAATAGCTGTTGAAGACAAATGATTCCACCTCATTCCTGTGTGGATTGTCTTATTCTGTACTGCAAATACCTTTGCTTTATTTACTTTGTAGTAGAAGGAAAGATTTAAAACCTTATTATGGCAAAAAGAAAAAAAATTATCTATACCCTATGAAAATACTTGTCTTACTGTCTCTTTCATCGTATTTTTGTTGCCTCTGCACACCGTACTCCACACTCATGATTGGTTTCTCACACAACTTTCATTTGAGATACGAACAAGAATTTTCAAGGCAGTTTTGTGGAGTTGTGATTGTTTTGGTTTCTGGTTTACACTGATTCTGGGCTTGTATAATGAAGGGGCTGAGCCATACTTCTCTCAGCCAATGGTTCTGACTTTGTCCTTTAATAGTTCTTTAAAGCTTTTTTTTTTCTTTTTGCATCCCATCTGTTTCACAGACATCTTAGCTGAGGTATCTCAATGTATTCACACTGTAAACATCCCAAAGTATTTGCCAATATGCAGTATTCATAATTCAGAGCAGCTCAGATCTGTCACAGCATGATAGATAAACCTTTTGTCTGAGGGAGATGCACTCACCAGCATGATGTCCTTTTGAGATAAGTAGGTCAGGCTACAGGCATGCTTGTGAAGAACCATCATCATTAAGTTACTTTTTGTTTTTAATCTATTTCTTATGCTAGCTTCCAGCCTTCATACCCAGCCTTCATACTTAGATTACTGTATTTATTAAAATTAATCTCCAATTTGAATGTATGTTTTCAAAGACAAGAGATTATATTTTAATTTATATTTAAAGCCTCATGCCTGCCTCTAATATTGTATAAATAATAAAGATGTGTAAGACTTACCTGAAATTATTAGTCACAGGGTAATGTTTTCCTCTTTGCTTGAGATATGCCAAGCTGTAAGGGCAAATATGGAAGGAATTAAAGGCTTTTCTACGGCAGCAGACATCATCATTTTATTGAAGCTTTTTAGCTAAACTGCCAATCTCCTCCAACATGGAAGGGAAAACCAGCAAAATGTTTCCTGAAAATTATCAGGAGAATTCACTGGGGCATTCAAAAGGTCCATTTTCAGTGAACTCGGGAGAAAATAATCAGTCTCTACCCCATGTTTGCCTTTCACAGCATGGTGACAATGAGAGCAAGTGAGCAGCCTGGTGGACAGAGCAATTGATAGAACTGATTGTTAAGTACCAGCAAAAGTGGAAAACTTCTGACTCTAGCAACCTTTGTGAAGAGTGTATACACTGAATACTCTTTTGAAGGAAACCAAAATAAGCGAGAGAGTTCAGAGAAGGAATTTTGAGGCGGATGGATTGATCAAAATATGAAGAAGACTGTGTTCAGTTCTTCTGGGAATCATGAAGTCAGAGAGCTACAACGTGCACTGACAGAATGTGCCAGGTAGGTCATTTGAATAGTTCAGATTTTTTTTTTTTTTTTTAAGGGAAGGCACAGTAATGCAATACAACCTTTGGCATTTGATGCAGGCATTTTTCTAGATGAAGTCTTTGAGATTCTTGGCATTCTACACACAAAACAAAAACCCACAGCAAGAAGTGCTTACAGATATTTTTATTCTACACATCTGAACTTCAGCTTTTTGAACAACATAGTCTGTTGAAGTTCCTGTGTGCATGAGATACCAACCCCACATGCAACCATCCCTGCAGCACTTTGTGAATACTTTGGTCAAGTTTCTGTATGTGGGAGCTCAGGGATCACAAGAATTGGAAATCAATTGGGTTTAAAATTATGTTTTCACCTGTGCAAGCAATGCTCAAGCAAGCCAAAGGTAGACCTCAAGCTATGGTATTATTCAGGGAGAAAGTTCTAGTTTTCCTTGAAATAGCATCCTATGTATGAGAACAGAGAAGTCTCTGAAGATGTGCATCATGTACTTGGAAAGATCAGGAAAGATCTGACATTGGCAAGACTAGCACTTGTATGAAGCAGAAGGAAAGAGTTGCAGCAGGCTTACCGGAAGAGGAAACAGAGCAAAATCTAACCCCAAGTCTCTCACTAATTTTAACCCTAAACCATGGTGAATTAGGTTCCCATCACCATCAGGAAAGCAACAGAGGACACTTTTTAAAAACAAGAACTGGTCATCATTGAGAATAGAGATCCTGGTATTAGTGAACCATGAAAAAGCCAAGGCTGGACAGACCTACACAGTCAGTGTATTGGTGGACAAGGGAATGCTGCAATTAAATGGGTGGCATAAAAGGGGTAAGAACTTTTAATATGCTTCCTTTGAACCATCTTCTGTCACATGCACAAAAAGAGTACAGTTTGTGGCCTCTGCTATTGCAGAGTAGAAGTGAAAAAGACAGACACTGGTAATAGGCTTCTATAAATGCATAAACATATTTAAATGTTATAAAGAAAAATGTTAGACTTGTGAAGAAGCCTGAGATTAATTGATGTGAAACATTTAGAATAGAATAAGTGATTAAGCATTTTGTTGGAAGTCAGAAAAACTGAATAGTGACCAGGGTGTGTTTTGGCTGTTTGAGATAATAGACTAAGAAATTACAGATTGAAGCATCACAGAAAGAACTATTCTTCTGCCTGGAAATACACAATTCAATTCTAAATAGGATGTAACATGAGCTCATATTTACATCAAATAATTTCTTTACTATTCTTAATTATGCTTGGCAATCTGCATTTAAAGACAAGTGGCAAAATATCGTATGGCAAAACAGCAGTGCAGATGCCCAGAGCAGCAGCACCTCTTCACAGAAGTTATTAATTGGAGATGGCTTGCTGCATAACAGTGACTTTTAAATTTTTCATTAGTGGTGTGCTGCCTGCATTAGTGTTACGCAGGATATTCAAAAACACTCCATCCATCTTGTCCGGGCAACAGCATATCCCTTTCAGCAGAGTTTTCATTGTGCAATCCATTGCATGTAGTAGCATCCACAAAATTATTTTCCCTGCTGAGATCATGAGCATTCACTACTCGCTGTTCAACCAACCAACCAATTCTCTGCTGTTGGACCAGCTTACATCCCAGGGAGTACCTGCTGAAGAGCTGAAGGGAGTTAGTCATGCAACTCCAGGAAAACACTTTTTTTAAGGTTCTGAAGTGATGGCTGCATGTCACAGATTGACATCACAGATCTGTGCACATAGCAGGGCTTTAAGCTGCTGGTTCACCGTGATGAGTTTCCCAGAAATAATTTACAGGACTGTTGATCTTCGCATACTGTCATCCTGCTCTTTGCTGTCCCCAGCTATTTGTCTTGCTGTTAGAGTGGGCCTTCAAAATGCAAAGTATTTTGTCTGAGCATGCTGAGGAGCGCTGAAGCCGTTTTATTTTTCCAGAGTCCAGTGTTTTGAAAGCAAACACAGGACACCAAAAAAAAAAAACCACAAGAGACTGGGGTGGAGGAAAGGAATATGACGCCCCATTTCTGCTGTCAAAGAAGAGATATCTCACATATGGAGAGACCACCCGTCTGTGCTGACCAGTGTAGATGGACTACGGGGCCTTCACAGAGCCTGAGGCCACGGTACTTCCCATTGCAATGAAATTGCCAGGAGCACTGCTTAGGCACAGACAGATCAATGCGAATGCAGGCTGGTTGGCAAAGCTCTTTCAGGGCAGTTTGTTGGCAGGGTATTTCCCAGTAGAGTTTTGTGGTTTATGTAAGGTTTTAATCTTGTGCCTTCCAGACAGTTTCATATCCCTTGCCTTGGTCTATTGACACTTTGTGGATGTTTTTAGCTGTGTAGGATTCCAATAATATTTGTAGTTTGGGCATCTCCTTTTTTGACTTTGCCAAACAATTTACAAAAAGATCAACTTTCCTCTGTTGACCACCAATGTGAGGAAGATCCTACCCATCTCCCTTCTGAAGCGGACACTGGTGATTATCATCAACCTGAATGAGTGTCTCTGGGCTGCCTGGCTTCTCTGCTGGTAGAATGCTTGAATATTTGGCTCTTTAGACCACAGAAATAACCTGGTCACTGTGCAGGCCACCTGATGGGACACAGATTGGACTGCTTTCTTCTCAGCTCTCTCCTGTGTTTCCCACTGCAAGTTCCCCACAACCTCAGGCTCTGCTGCTGGCTGGTGCTCTCAGTTGTGTGAAGAAGGTCAGGTTGGTTTCCCAGCTGCTGGGCTCCCAGACCTGACTGCTAGGGAGTCGGTGATGCACTGTGTTTGCTGGTTCTATCAGTGGCAACTTCCCTGGGGTTTACTCAGGAAGCCAGGCAGCCCAGCTGATGACCACCCAGCTGGTGGTGGGCTTGACGCTGAAGCTGCTGGTTGCCAAGGACTTGGCTGGAGAGCTTGAGTTTAAATAACCAACATGGTGTATGCTTACTGCATGAGCTCTCTGGGCATGCCACTTTCTGGTTTCAAGGATGCTTTTCTAGGCTTATTCACCTGCATATCATAAGTAAATATTCAAATAACTTCTGCTTGCTGTTGATCTGGTAAAATGATAATTATTTTGCTGAGGTACCTCGTTAAGTTTGGCATGTTTTGTATTTCAATAATTGTACAAATAACATCAGAACTGACACTGAAAGCTGTATTTTAGTTTTGACCTACAATGCTGGTTACAAATGAAGGAAAGTATCACAGTGCAGGTCTTTTCATGTTGTGCTTATGGCAAGATTATGTGAGCTGACCAGACTGCTCCAGATAAGAGGATTTATTTTTTCTAGTAGCAAAAATGATACAAAGACTTATTTTACGAGTTTTGCTCTTTTGTGATGCAATTTTTTGGAGTGATGTTATTTATTATTTCTCTGTGTTTATGATGACCAAGTAAAAAGGTGATTATAAAAATGTGCACACTTGGTAGATATTAGTGATAAATCTGAAAGTATTTGAAGAAAATACGCTTTTTATTTATTTATATTTTCAGCTGTAACATTATTTTGTCTCTAATGTCATATTTGGGGTTGTTCAGCCTGAAGAAGAGAAGGCTTCGCGAGGTGACCTCATTGCAGCCTTCCAATACCTGAAGGGGGCCTATACGAGAGATGGGGACAGACTTTTTAGCAGGGTCTGCAGTGACAGAACAAGGGGTAATGGTTTTAAACTAAAAGAGGGTAGATTTAGACTTGACATAAGGAAAAAATTTTTTACAGTGAGGGTGGTGAAGCACTGGAACAGGTTGCCCAGAGAGGTGGTGAAAACCCCATCCCTGGAGGCATTCAAGGTCAGGCTGGATGGGACTCTGAGCAACCTGGTCTAGTTGGAGATGTCTCTGCTCACCGCACGGGGGTTGGACTAGATGACCTCTAAAGGTCCCTTCCAGCCCAAATGATTCTATGATTTGGAAGCAAAATTCAGATTAAGAAGTTACATTAACTTTGCGTTCATAAATATCTGGATATAGATAATATAGAGGTATATAAATGTAAAGGTACACAAATAATCAAGTTTTCAGCTGTTAGAAATCATATAGCTTATGATGCTTTAAATTGTAGAGCTGTCTAATATACATGGAGATCTAAGAGCAGAAAGTAATGTTTTTCTTGTCTGCTTTTTGATATTTTCTTCATTATTTTCTCACCTGATGTTTTAATCTACAATATTTTGAATAACTTAAGTTTAGAGGAGAAAACTGTCAATACATGCCTACCAAATAGTCTTATTCTATGACTCTACATGCAATAAATACTAGATGATGGCATTTTGTTTCTAATTATTAGCCTTTAATGGCTTTTATTTTTCTCCTTTTCTAACTATATATAAAACTATGAAATTTGAGAATATTCACAACATTGTGGTTGTGAGTAGAAAGCATGCTGATGCGTGCTAAAGGATCACAGTTGTAATATGTTCTGGATGGAAACAAACAAAAAAAAGGCTGATAGCATGTCTCATCAATATTTTGTAGTCACCTCTGTTCAGAGTTAGGCAGCAGGAACATGGAGGCTCAAAAACCCTAAAAAGAGGTTTGAGCAGCACCAACACAGAAGCATTGTAGTGCTTCAGTACCAGCAGGTCTGTTTTAACAGTCTTCTAAACTGTTGCCTTGTATCTTCCTTTTCCCACTTTTACAATTTGTTTAAGATGGTGGGAGGCTGCTCAATGATTTCCTACAGTTACGACTAAAAGGTGATATTTTTTTTTTCCTTCCTAAATGAATAATACATCACAATATGACTTATTTTTCACTTTTTATTCACACTTGCAGGGTTAACTAAGAATCCTGAGTGAGACTGGAACCTCTTTTATTCTCAAAATAAGGAACTGTTATGAAACATTTGGGTCAACATCTGCAGAGCTCCTAAATCATGTGCTCTAAGACTTGCTTATGTCCCATTGATAGTCATGTGTGATATTTCTTCAGTTTCTATGACTGAGATAAAAATTAATGAAAAAGGTAGACCAAAAAATGTAACTAATAATAGCAATATTTCATCAAAGGACCTAATTTTCTGCTTTCCACATTTGCCAAGTAACTTTCCTGCCCTGAATAATTTTAGTGTTTTGATACAATTACAAATATTATACATTCAGTGAATTTTTGGTTGGATGTTTCAGTTTATATATATATACACATTTTTGCATTGGTAAAAGCACACAATAAGATACCAATTTTAGTCATATCCACCTATATCTGGGATAATTCAATTTCAGCAGAATCATTTCAGATTTTCTTGGGCACATCTGAGTTTAGTACGCAAGCTGTAATGCCTAGTCCTTTAACTATATGTTTCACAAAGGAGAGACAAAAAAGTTAAACTATCAAAATACTACCATAATACAGAATTTGACAATAATCCATGATTATCAAATACTCTAATTACACATTAAATCTACTCATGAAGTAGTTGCTTCCTTTACACTAAGAATCAATTATCTGTATTGAGTGTTTGTAAATGGTAATTGTTAAGGTCACACGTGAATCAAACTAAGTGATTTATTAAACAATTTAAATTGCAAATGCTCAAGCATTTTTCAATACTTTCTTGCCCCTTATTTGTTGGTTGGGCCATTTTTATACATATGCTCAACACTGACAATGCACTAGTTGTAATTTTGTATTCGGTTTTGGGTGCTGCATTTAAGGAAAAGAAATAGCATCCATTTGGAATGAGTCAACAAGAGTGTAACAAAAATGAGTAATCTACAATATAGCTCTTATGAGGAGATTATGGAAACTTTTTAAGTGTGTGACCTGAGGATGTTATGGAATCTCCATAACTGGTGGTGTTTCAAAGCAACTTAATGACCAGGGGTTAGACTAGATAGCTTCTTTTGTTCTCCTTCAGCTCAGTGATACTGTATAAAGTGTTGGAAAATTAAATGTCATTGTTCTCATAGTCACTGATAAAGAAAAAAAATGCAGTAAAGCAGGAATTTTTAAGTCCTATAAATAGTATTATTGAAAGATTCCTCAGAGACACAAGTGATTTTTTTAGAATTTCTCCTCAATAAGCTCTTATGTGTGAATTTTCCCTTAACCAGTTACAACAGTTCAGCATACTCATAAATTGGATTCCTAATGCCAAAGTATTTGTCTAGAGAGCTATTACCAGCATTGGTGATTTGTTTCCTTGAGCAAAACGGCACTACATTATCTAATCAGCATTTGGAAGAACGTTCCAGTTTTGAGGGAGGAATGGGGGAGACTCACAGGCATGAAGCCATCTGAGCAGCTCCTGTGAAGGGCTGTCCTTCCTGCTGCTAGCCTGAGGAATGTAACACAAAGTGTTACGACAGACAGGGTGTAAGATGCAGCACTTCACACGCTCAGTGCAGAGCTGCCAGGAGGCTGGGCATTGAGATGATGAGGATGAAGGAAAAGAAAGGTAACATTTACACAGGCTTTCCGAGTTGTTTCATTCTCCTCAGCCACAGCTGAGGACCTGAGATAGCAGTTAAAGAACAATGGAAGTGAGTAAATTCTTTTGGCTCGCTTCCTGGCCTCCCCAGGCTCTGGGATATACAGCCTTGATCTTGGCCTTGCTGGTGTGTGCAAGCATAATGGCTCCAAAGTTCCTAAGCAAAGAACGTAACATGGAATTATGCATGCAAGATATGTGGGGGGCCAGCTTCAGTGCATACCTTGCAGAATGATTAGGGATCAGTCACTCTTAACAAAAATCCCTACAACCTTTCCTTTAAGGACGTGTTCAGATCAGTGTCTTTGATTGTTGTGTTAATGCATATGTAAACATGCTCTGTTCCTCATGCTGTAACCAGTCCTTTTTCTGTAGATCTTCTAGATTGTAACATCTTCAGAGAGAATCTTCAGGGCTAACCCTAGCACAGTTGAGCAGTTATTTATTCCTGACAAATAATAATAGACACGCTGTTAACAGAATTCTGTATGGAGCTTAGAGAAACTAATAGTGAGGGGGGAAAGTGTACAAAATAACACTGCAAAACTGTAAAGTATTCAGGGAATGTTAGCTGTCCTCAGGGAAGTAGATTTTTGTGTGCGAGTATTCCTTTGCTAGGCTTTTTCAAATTAGACAGATAGCTTAGCTCTGTGCAGTGAACCTAGCACAGTAATATATGACAGTTCATCTTTTCAGGTACATTAGCCCTTTAGAAGCCTACCATAATAGTTCTGGTCCCTCTGGATTAATGAAAAATATTCAGAAGAGAGCTATATCTTTTTTTTTTTTTTT
>NW_009612935.1:0-1099 GCF_000690535.1 Cariama cristata | reverse complement strand
GGTTCAAAGTGCAGAGAGGGGGAGTGAGCTCGCGCTTCGAGGGCATCCTTTGCTCGCGGAACAGAAAGGAAGGCCAGGAGGGACAGGCAAGCTTCGCGCGGCGGTGGTCGGATGGCACGGAGAGCATCTTCCCCCAGGCGTCTGCAGGAGAGGGTGAGGAGAAGGAAAATCGGGTGAGAAGGATGGGCCGAAAGCCCTGCGGCCAGCTCAGGCGACACAGGGCAGCTGGAAGGGCAAAGCTGGAAACACAACAAAGGTTTTGAAAAGCTCAAAACTTCAGCAGGGTTAAAAAAAAAACAAACAACCAACACCCACGGTTGGACACTGCCTGGTCTGTGATGACCAAAATCATCCCAAAAGGCATCTCTGCATGGCCCCACGGGGCACGGTGAGGACCATGGGGTGCTCAGCCCAGCACCCCTGGGATGCTGCGAACCACAGCGTCCCTGACATCCCCATGCCAAACCCTGCCAGCTCCAGGGCTCAACATAAGATATAACATAAATAAAACATTTACTGTAATCTCTCTCTGGAGCAGCCCCATGCCCCAGCACACCAGCTGCCCCCCTGCCTCCTCTGCAGCCACATCTGCAGGCGGGAGCACGAGCTGTGCCGCAGGCAAACGCCTGCCAGCTGGGCAGCCTGTCCTGCATCCTCCTGGGCTGTGCTCCCGGGGTGCTCCGTGGGATGAGGGGATGGGGAGAAACCCATCGGTATGGGGGCAACACCCCCCCACCCCAGCTGGGTTCGGAGGGAATGCCCACGCTTGGATAGCTCAGCAGAGGAGAACCAGGGAAAGTGGGAATGGCATCAGGCGGGTGAGAGAAGGGGCACCCCCGGACCTCCCCCCCCACACCGCATTTTTGCTCGGCCCCGGGACTATACGAGCCCATCGTAGAGGGAGAGCGCCTGCACGATGGAGGGGTCGGCCTTGGAGCCCTCCTGAAACTCCTGCAGCGTCAGCTTCCCATCCGCATTCTGCAAAACACTCCCGTCGCAGTGCTGCTTCGCCCCGGCGAGGGAGATGCCCAGCACCCCGGCACCAAGCACCCCAGGGCCCCAGCAGCACCCACGCCATCTCGCACAGCTGCCCGGGTCC
>NW_009612934.1:500-13864 GCF_000690535.1 Cariama cristata | reverse complement strand
GGGCGGCGGGGAAGGGAAGGGGCTGTGCCAAAGCATCCCTAAGGGGGGCATTATGCAAATGGAGAAATTAGTTGGAAACAGCCTGAAGGGAAACATGTGGAAATTGAAATCCGAGGACCAGCATGGAGATTGCTGCTGAATAACTTATTATAGACTCACAGCCTCTGCTGCAGCCACCCGAGCAGAAGGGAAGGAAGCAAAAAGGCAACAAGGAACAGCAGTCGGGGACGATGCAAGCTCCAGAAATTTGACTGAGCTTAAAAAAAAAAATGTTAAACTAAACCCTACCAGTGGGTGTGGAAGAGGTGACTCTTCACCCCCTCCCTCCTGTCCTCCCAGAGGACGGGTCCCTCTCCCACCTAGGATCCCCAGCTGCACCACAGAGCTCCATAATGGTACTGATCCCACAGGGGATACTCAGAAATTTGGGGTGAAGGAGGAACAGCTTCAAGTTCTGTCCTGGCAACATGTCTACCCCAGAAGGGAGAAGGAGGGAGCCCAGCAGGTCGCAGCTGTGGGAGGTGATGGGAAGGGCCGGGAGTGCGGATGGTCTGTGCCCGTGCAGTGGTGGTCGAGCAGGATTCCTGGTGAGGGAGGATTTGGGGTTCTCTGAGCTGGGGGTGGAGGGGGAGTGGTTGAATAGTGATGTCCTGCAAGGGTGTACACTGCAATCTGCTGTCCTTCCCCACACTCCAGAGCTTTCTAAAAATAATTGCAAGAGGTGCTGAAGAGTCCCACAATATATCAGAACAAGCCCCCCCTTCTTCATTCATGAGTATTTCATTATCCATAATTAGGACATCTATTTGCACCTGAGTTCTCCACCAGCCAGCTGCAGGTGCCTGTCCCTGTGAATGCAGGTGCTGTCTGGCACCCCCAGCACAGCTGCGGTCCTGCAACCCTCTGTCCCCAGCAACCCCATCCCATTGCCCTCCTGCTCACTGCTCCCCAAATGCCCCTGCCCTGGCCCTGTTGCTCCACCAGCACCCCCAGCCCTTGCTGTAAGCCAGTGACATGAGAAGCAGACACAGAAAGCCACCAGAAAGCCCATCTCCTGCCCCTCTACCCATTCCTGTGCCCAAACACCCCTCTCTCATCTCACATGCTGGGCAGCTTTTGGGTTGTGAGAAGTACCATCGCCAGGTGTCCCAGATGCCCTCCCTGCTGTGAGGACAAGACCTTGAGGACCAAGCCAGCCCCCATCCCTGCGGCTGGCTGAGCATCCCCTCCAACCCTCCCCTGCCCTGGAGACGCTCCTCGCTCAGCCAGGAGCTCGGAGCAGCGCTGTCTGAGCTGCACTGGGCTTTGGTTTCTTTTCCTAGCAATGGAAAACATGTCGTCTTCCAGCTTGGGCTGCTTTTGTAACCTCCACGATGTCAAGGTGAGTGCTTCCCGGTGGGCCTTTCTCTTCAGAAGCAGCTAAGGATGGGGTGGATGGAGCCTGTGCCAAGGCTGGGGGTGGCCTTTGAATCCTGCCTCCTTCTGGGACGCAGCCAGGAAGAAAGCTGCAGAGGAAAAAAGCACCAGTGCCTCAGCACAGATCTGAGCAACCAACACATCTGAGCTGCTGCCTGCTTCCCCCAGCTCTGCTTGCACTGCTTGCCCCTTGGCAAGGACTGCGGTGTGCCGAAATGAGGACACTGGCTACAGGTGGGGGCTCGGGAGTGGTGACGAGGGGTGGTGGGATGGGGCTGTGCTGGATCTCGCTCCTCTTCCCACAGGGATGAGGCAAGAGGATGGAGGAGAAGGGAAAATAAGCTGCTGCAGTTTGTGGGGGAAATGACCTCTGCAGGACCCTGTCCCCGGCCAACAGGATCCACTGGGGCATTGGTCCTCCAGCCAACCTGCCCCTCCTCGGGGTCAGCCCGGAGGTGGGTGATGTGGAAAGCACCAGGGCAGGACGTGGGGTGTCCTTCCTCCTGCGCTCCTGGCACCTTCATCTACCTGGGAGGACAAAGCCACTCACAGAGGCAAAGCTGCCGCCTGCTCTCCGAGCAGTGCCCATCGGTGGGTTGGGATTGCAACCAGTGCTGGTGGGGCAGAAATGCCTCACTTCTCTCCCCATCTGTCCTCTGGATGCTGGCAAGAAAGGAGACACAGGGAAATAAAACTGGAGTAAGTCCTTCGCCTTACTTAATGGCACAGTCAGTGTTTTCCCTTCACAGCAATCAGTAAGGAAATAGCTAATTATCTGAGAGGGCAAATTTTCTATTCCTGCCCCAAAAAAATTTAAAAAGCATTTAGCAGTGCATCTCTTCGCCTACCTTATCCTTTCCCCTTTGCTCCCCCAAAACAGCCTGCAGCAGAGAGAGCATGGGGAGGCACAGCCTGTGGCAATGCCATCTCTCCTGGGGCTGGCAGGAGAGGATTTTTGCAGAGAGAAGCCAATTAAGAGCCATCATTCAGGCGTCAGCTGCTGTGAAATCAGGAGGCTCATTACCTCTCCTCTCCCGACAGATGCAGGCACCAGCTCCTTCTTCCACAGCCTCCGGTAGCCAGCACTGGTGGGGCTAAGCTGTCCCCACGGGGCAGGAGGACAAGCGGTGCCGAGAGGGGACAGAGCACTAGGTGGGGACACCCTGCTGGGGACAAGGCCAATGCTGTCCCTATGGCCCACGGTGAGCCATGGGGCTTGCTGCGATGCCACAGGCGGGTTGGTTAGTGAGGGTGATGCACTGGAGTGTGTTAGCATCACCCTCCACTGCTCAGCTGTCCCTTGTGGTGCCAAGGGGCTGTACCCCTGCACAGCCCCCTCCCCGCTGTCCCCCTCCACATCCCTGCAGTGTCCATGCGCAGGGATGTTTGGGGACCACATCTGCAGATGCGTTCCTCCTCTGAGCTGACCTTGGTTTTGCTGTAGTTGGTGCCCAGGCTGGTTCTCAGAGGCGAAGGCTTTGCAAGTGAACCGCAGCTGCCCTTTAGAAGGTGCGTCTTAAAAATGAAATCTAAATATCCTCACAAGTGATACTTTGGGGGCTTTGGAGATTCAAGACTAACAAGTGCCAGAAGCATCTGACTTGTGAGTTCCAAGGCCAGACAGGGCCTGTGTCCCCCCACCCCAAATGGGCAGGGTCTCCCCTTGGGCCAAGCTCCCCCGAGCAGAGGAGCTGGTGCTGCCTCTCCAGCCGTGCCAGAGGGCGGGATGGGATGGGGGCAGCGGTGGAAGAGCCTCTCTTCTCCTCCCACCTCACCATACTCCACACGGCTGGGATTTTTCCACCTCTTTTTCTCAGCAAGCAAAAGAAGCAGCCACCCAGGCCTTCATGAAGCGGTTCACATGGCTGATTTCTGCTCATGTTGAAAATGCACTGCTTAGGTCCCACGCATGCAGGGCTCCTTTCCACTGCCAGCCCTCGGCCCTAGTGCCACCAGGCTCTGCCTGGCTTCCCTTCCCCACGCTGTCCTCTCTGCTGCCTTGGAGAGGCTGAGACGCTCGGCTCTCTCCCTGCTGGGCTCTCTCCCTCTACGGCACGTCTTCCCCACCCCTGCTCCTCTCCGAAGCTCCCTGGTTCATCCAAGCTTTTCCAAATTACTCATTTCCAAAAATGCCATGGTGTCCTGCAACCGCTCTACTGCTGGACACAGACAACGCAGCCCTCCTGCTCCCTGTTTCTGCTCAGGAGCTTTTCCAGCTGCAGGGCTGCGCTCAGCTCGCTCCCACCCTTGGGAGACTTCCAGAGGCTTCCCAAGCAGAAATGCCCCCGCTCCACAGCGGCTCCCTCTTTACTTTTGAAGACACGGTGCTTAAGTGGATTTTAATCTGTTCAGTGTTTGTTGGCTTCATTTTTAAATCAATCTTGTTGCTTAATCAAAATGTCAGGCAGGATCAAACCCAGTGTCTCGCAGAAGTCAGAGGGCAATTGGAGTGCTGCCTTCTCCTGGCACGGAGAGCTGCACAGGCAGGCTCCCTGCCCAGACTCACGCCGTGGCAGAAGTGCTAGGAAGATACAACTCAATTCCCAAGTATCTGAGTTTCGTGGGAGGTGTCCATCCCGCCACAGCTCTCCTACCTTCCCCCAGTGCTGCTGTTACTGAAGCGATGGAGGAAGGATGGGGAGAGGGGCAAAGGAAGAAGCCAGGGAAGGAGAAATGAAATGCAAATAAATGCAGTATCTGCCAAAATGCCATCCTCGGAGTAATGTATCAAAGCCTAGGCACAGGCAGTAAACTCTTGACAGTATTAGGCTAGAAAGATGGACATTTTTCCTTCCTGAAGTGCTTTCCTATCTGAGTATTTTCTCCAAAACTCTGGCATTTTCCAGACATTGACTGTGATAAATCAGCATTACACATCAGCTCACTTGTTTTCTAGAAGAGGAAAGGCAGAGAATGCTGCATCTGGACCTTGGCTAAACCGCTGGGATGGAGCCACACCAACAGTTGTCAGGTGGGGGCTGGTTCAAGAAAGCTAAGACAGGTATTAACAGGTTATTAACATTTTAGAAGATCTGTTGGGCTGGAGGGCAGAAGTCCTTGAGGATCCATACAAGGACTGATCTTCCATATTTTCAGTAGCAAGCCAGCATAAGTAGCAGGGGTGCCTTGTTGCTAATGAGACAAAATCAGAAGGGTTTGGAAATACAGAAGAGTAGTAAACAAACTGGGCTACCTTGAAGGCAGGAGAAGTGGAGATGGGACGAAATGCAGGGAGATGTGATGCAGGGTTACCAGTAGGAATTGCTGCAGCAGGCAGGGAGCTCCTCGTCCGGCAGGTACCGGGGAAAAGACCAAGCCATTGCTCCAGCATGGAAAAGGCAGATCTGATGTGAAGATCTACAGGGCAAATTGGTTCAGCAAAAATATTCATGAAGGACAACGAAAGGGCAGCAGTGGGCCACGGCTGGACTCCAGGAGACATTTTCAGCCACGGTGCATGAGAGGTGGGTTTGAATGGGGAGGCAGAGAGAGTGGGAGGAGAACAGGGAGCGGAGACCTGGCCGTGACTGGTGTAACCCGTTAGGACAGAGGTAGATGGTTCCCCACAAATATCCCAGGGCCACAGGAGGAAAAGGAGTCTCGTCTCAACAGCTAGGTTGGCTCAGCAGTGCTAGTCGCATGTAGCCCAGATCTATGAAGGGAATTATGCAGTGGACTGATCCAAAAGATCCCTTTTTTCCTTTTTCTCCTTATCTTCTTTCCTTCCCTCCCCACATAGATATTCTTGTTAATGAATTGCTTTTATGCTTGTCAGCTCAGGAGCAGTTTTGAGTGGTGGCACTGACTTTTCCGTCTTCCTGCCGCTGCTACATCTCCACCGATGATCCCAGCAAAGCACAGGAGCTATCTTGCAAACCCAACCCTTTCGCTATCTTGAGATGCTTTTAAGACCAACACTGTTGCTCTTTGCACCTACAAACCAGCTGTCTGTGCAAAATCTGGAGGCAAAGTGGTGCTTGAGCTAACACATACTAGCTAAGTGCCCCAAAGCTTTGCTTGGGCATACTCAACTATTCCCATGGCACAGCATCCAGGCAGGCTCCACTGCACTGCATTGCCCACCTCCCGCACCTGCAAACCCCCTCCCACAGACTCCAATGGGATGCGCTAATGGTGCGGCAGAGCCCTAAATTGCAGGTGGGTGGGAGGCTGCTCCCCATGGGCTTTGTAGCCCCTTGGCTTCTACGTTTCACTTACCCTTTAATTTCCATTTTTGCTGGGGTTGGTGCTTTTAAGCACCCGCCTGTGAGGAAGTTCGGGTGTCACCTGAGCTAAACCTCGCTCCACGCGTGCAAAGGAAGAGATTTATTAGCTGGTGCCTGGCAGTGCAGTGTGGAGCAGCTGAGGCCGCCTCAAATTCATCTTCCACCACTAGCTCAATGTGAAAGCAGCATGACAGGTACAAATCAAGTGCTGCAGTGTCCTCTGTGTGTGTGTGTGTGTCCCCATTTAAACTCTGCTCAGTCACAAACTACATCAGTAAATAATCCATCCCTCTGCCCTGGAGAGCACTGGATACCTCTCACCACTGAGGCTCTCCTGATGCCCATCTGCCCCCAGCAGCAGCTGGCAGCCACCCACCGTGCTGTGCCATACCAATGGATGTCCCAGCCACTGCCCCGCTGCCAGGCACAGCCTGCCCCAGCCTCAGGGCCACCCAAATGAGGCCTGTATTAGCAACCACAGTCACAAAACCCACCCTCCCTGCTCCTTCCCTCAGCTCAGCTGAGGAAGTGAACACTCTGGGGGGGTCTCACGTCTTCCCAGCCACTGCCGCCCCTGAAAGTGGCTATCTCCAGCCTCCGGCAGTTTGGAGACACAAGCAATCATTCTGAGGTAATTACCAGCTTACTCCCTTGGAGGAGTTCACTGGTGAGAAGTCACTGGCAGCTAATTACTCCGATTACTCCCTGACACACAGAGCCCGGGCACCCAGGGCTCTCTGCAGCAGCACACAGCACTGCTCGGGCAGCTCCCCACCTGCCTCCCTCCCTGGGGCACCCACTGCCCCAGCTCGCCTCCTCTGGGACCACACAGGGTATGCTGGGGTTGGTGGATGGATGGATGGATGGTGGAGAGATCCCACCAGCATCAAGGACAAGGAGCTAAATGCTTTCTTAAGAGATGCCCCACTAGCTCAGCACTGTTCCTTTGGGGCTGCCCCAACACATAGCTGCTGAGGCCCAAGAAGGCCCCAGGACAACTCTGAGCACCCATTTCTCCTGCAGGTTGATGCCAAGGAAAGCTCAGCAGGGCTTCCTAGCATAGGTCCTCATCTGCCTAGGAGGTTCATGGTGAATGAAGCCAGACTATATCAGGAGCAGGACTGGGCTGCAGCAGCCAGTGAGGGGTACCAGAGATGCTGAAGAAGGAAACACAAGTTGTTTGCAAGCAAGATTCAGGGGGCAGGGGGAAAGGAACAGACAACCACATACATTATTGCATCTCAACTCTTAACAAGGTCACCAAAGCTTCTAATGCCCCTGCATTAGCTGAGGGTAAGACAGACAAGACTCGGCCCTGCTGTTAGACCCAGCCTCAGGGGCTGATGTTGTAGGTGCAGGGCTCGAGAGGCTCTCCCCTCACATCTGTAGGGTGCTCTGGCTCCTCACAGCTTCCTAGGAAATAAGAGCAGGTACTGCAGTTGTCACCCCCCTCCTCAGTTGTAACAGCCAGCCCCAAACCCCCTACAGCTCAATCCTAGACAACCATGCTGGCAGACACACCAGGGGAGCTCACACACTAAGGAGATGAGGATTTTGAGGCCTCCAGCAGAGCCTGGGCAGGCAGAAACCCCCACAGCCCTGCACCCCAAAATGCTGGCAGGGCAGAGGTGCCAACAGCCAGTTTCAGCCTCCCAGTACAGTACCACAACTTCAGGGCAGGACCATCCATGACATCTCAGACATTGCCACCATCCCCCTGCTATCACAAAGAGCTGTGCCCAACTGCATCATCCCCAGCCTTGCATCTGACCTGGGAGGCAAGTCCTGGCCCTCTCATCAGGGGGAGCACAGCTCCTGCCAGGCCTCCAGAGCACCCCCAAGCAGATGGTCCCCACCAGGTCCCAGGAAGCAGAAGAGGACCTTCACAGGAGCAGGGACTGAGGTGTGTACAGCCTCTCCCTGCCCACAAGACAGTTTTAGAAAGCAGACAGGGAGGGGAAAGCCTTGCCCAGAACTCACACAAGCAAGAGTGAGAAAGCACACAGGACGAGGAGTGGAAGTGTCTTTATTGCTTTGGTTTCTTACAAGTGATATACATGCACCTAGGCTTGCTGCAAGGAGACACTCACGTTGCATTCAGCTTGCAGCACGGCACAGGGGATGCAGGGACACTGGGCACACAAGGTTTGGTCTCTCTGCCTTCTGCCAGGCACCAGGGAAGAGAGACCCTAGGAAAGTAAGGCAGCTGTCAGCGAGTAAAGGATTGTGTGAAAGGTTATTGCTACAAGACCAGAAAGGTCAGGGACAGCTTCTCCAGAGCCTGCAAAGGACACCAGCTCCTAACTTAGCATTCCCAGCAGACAGACTACGGTGGGGACACAAACAAGTCCCCTCCTCTACCTGCCTCTGCTCCCTCTAGGGAACATCAGGGCAGCCAGAGGCAGGTATTAAGAGCCAGAAAGCCAAGGTGGCATCGGTGCTGACCTCAAGTGAAGCTTTTATTCTCCTTAACTGGGAAGAACATGGATCAAAGATGCTCCTCCCATAAAGCTGAGCACTCCCCAAGCCTCTCCTCACCCACAGCTGAGCCAGTGTTGCTCTGCTCTGCTCAGCAAGGGGATGCTGGGCACCTCCACACTCACCCTGCACATCCACATTACCCATTCAGGCAAGTGCCTGGGACAGAGACACTTTCACATCCTCCATTTCAAGAGGTCTGGCAGCATCCCGTGACACCGGCACAGTACTGCCTCCCTTGCTCACCCTCTGAGCACAAAGAGAGGACAAACCCCCAGCCCTTCTCCTTTGGGGCAGCTCAGTGCCTTCTCCTTCCACTCCTCATGTCTCTGGGAGTGGGCACTGTGAGGATGCTCCCATACCCGATTGAAACACACAGAAAAGAAAGCCAGAGACCAGGAACAAAACCAAACCAAACCGGAACAAAAAGTTAGAGCGGGGCCCCATCCCAGGCACCTCACCCAAAAGCCAAAGGGCACATCAGCAGAGGAGCTGTGGCCAAGCCAGCTGGCAACCAATGCTCAGGCATCCACGAGCGTCAGCCCATCGTGCAGGGCGCGCTTCCACATGTAATAGGTGGAACGGGCCGTGAGTGGGAAGCGGGCACTGAACTCCTTGTAGGTGGGGAAGGTCTTCGACTCGAAGCGCTGCTGCAGGAACAGCTTTGCCTGTGCCTTGAACTGGGCAGTGGCGATCACATCCATCACAAACATCCGGCTATTGGCTCTCTCTGACATGGCATAGCCCGAAATGGTGGTGTTGTATGGTGTGGCTGGTGATGGCTTATCTAGGTGCTTGGTGGCTACCTCTATGTGGCACTGGGGCTTGAGGCCTGGCTCAACCCTTGGAGGTGCCAGGGAAGCCACCCGGTTCAACGGCCGACTGGAGCTGGTCCAGGGCAGGGGATGCTGCCCAACGGCTCGGCCACTGCCCTTCCAAAACCAGTAGGCTGTGGAGGAGAGAGACGGGTAGCGCAGGCGGTACTTACAGAATGGCAGCCGCCATTGCTGGACCTGCCTCCTGGCCACATCTCGCAGCTGCTTTCTCCAGCATAGAGAGGGCTTGAGCTGCAGGAGACTCCTGGGTGCTGGCCGGTCTCCATTCAGCCTCTTCCTAACAGGCACGCTGCTTGGCTTCAACTGCAGAAATGGCTTTCCTATTGCTAGCGGTTTCTGGTTATCCAAGGGAGACTGGGGGGGTTTGAAGTTGGGGTTCTCCTTGATTGCTTTTCTTCGCCAGTTGTAGTAAGTGGACCTGGAGATGCCAGGGAAGCTGCGCTTGAAGCACCTGTAAGGCACCAGAGTGTTCATGGAAATGCATTTCTCCAGGTAGGATTTGGCTCCTTGCATGAAGATTCCTGCTTGGATGGGGTCGAGGGAAGGACTCGGGGATCTTAAGCTCCCCCGTGAATTTGCTGGCTCATCCATATCAGCCTTTTTTGGGACATCTCTGTGAAGCTCCTGTAACCCATGGGCCTCAGCCAGGGCAGAGGCATCACCATTGACCATGCTCTGCATCTCATGCTTCCAGGCATAGTATGTGGATCGGGAGATTTCTGGAAACATTTGTCGGAAGTGCTGGAGGGGGATTATATTGCCCTCCTGAAAGCAGGACTGGAGGAAATGTTTAGCTGCAAACCTGGCAGCGGCTTTCTGCCGGTGTTCACGAGACTGGCGCTTCCAGCGGTAGAAGGTGCTCTTGGTAATGCTGTACCGGTCACGCAGGTTGGAGTAGGTCAGCTGGGGGTCACTGTTCAGCAGCTCAAGGGTCTTCATGGGCTGGACAGGAGGTTCTGGCAAAGGCATCGTGGGTTCTAGCTCCTCCAGGCCAACTACAGCCACAAAGTACTGCGCTTTGAAGACCTGCCGGGAGAGCTGCTGCCCTGACCACATGATGTGGAGCGTGGAGGTTCGCGGGCCACACTTCCTGGGCCGGATGAGCCGGTTGAAATAGGGCCGGATCTTCAAATTGCTCATGGGGTAGATAGAGTAGATGTTACACTGCAGTACTGAGGCAAGAGCATAGACGTGCCACATGTTAGCAAAGGTGCCAGGAAAACAGGTAGCTTTGATATCAGCATCGAAAATGGCCTCCAGGATAGCCATGGGGAGGCTGGTCATCTCTGGGGTCTCCTCAGTGCAGAGGGAGTAGCGGGCAGCCTGCAGCATCACCTTGGAGTCGATCATGCCATTCAAGTAGTATTGCTTGTGCAGCAGCATTTCCACCACCGTACGCACCTGCAGCTCCAGGCTGAGGCTGGGGTTGCCCCAGAGCAGCACACTGGCAGCCTCAAAGAGGCGGTTCCCCTCACCTTTGCAAACCAGAGGCAGCATGTTACTTGGGGCATCCTCAGGATAGAGGCTCCTGGCTACCCGGTCAACCTCCAGCTCCTCTTGAAACTGCCTCCCACAATAGCCAGGGAGGGAGAAAGAGGAGAGGGTCCTCTCCGCCTCCAGCGCAGCACTGGTGAGGCCCTCCAGACCAAAGCATTCAGTGGCTTCCTGCAGCTCCTGCAGCACAGACTGCACCAGCTGGTGCCGCTGGATCATCCTGAAGGACAGCAAAGAGAGAGAAGTCACTGGAGATGAAGATAGTGCACACTCCAGCCTGCCAGGGGCCTGGCCTCCAGGTCCAGCTCTTCTCCAAAGGACAGGACGGGGGAAAAGAGTAGAGGAAAGGCCACTGCTCACCCCTCCACCCACATTCCCAAGGACAAAGGAGGAAGCCCAGGTCCCCACAGGCAGACCTGGGACAGGGACATGGACTCAGCTTGCTCTCCAGTGACCTTCTGCAGGCAGCACACATGGCACACAGCCTCCAGAGACACTTGCCCAGGTGAAACTAAGGAGCGACTGCATCCATCGGGGTGGGAAGCCAGGTCACCACCTCCTACTGCTGCATGCCTGGCTTTGCGCCTGGCCTCACCCCTACACCCGTCTCTCCCACCCGCAGCTCTATCCATTTTGTTTTACCACCCCACCGCCAGCACCCAGAGAGAAGACAGCCTCAAAGGGGAAACGTTTGTCATCTCGGCAGGGAGGGACCTGTGACAGAGCAACACTGCATGGGGGCACAGAGGGACCCGACTCAAGGTGTTCAAGCCCAACAGAAGAAGGGGCAACGAGCTTGCCCCCTCGCTCAGAGCAGGGCACTACAGTCGCACCCATTGCATGCACTGAAAACTTGCTGTCACAAAACCTGGGATGGGAAGAAAAGCCGGAGCCAGCCCAGATGCAGTTACTGCTGCCTAAGCCGACACTAGATGTCACTTGCTGCTCAGCAGACACACACCACCAGACAAGGAGAAGCTGCAAAAGGAGGGCTTCTCCTAGACGAGCGACCAGGCAGGAGGCAACCCAAAAGTGCAGACGGACGATGAGCACTGGGTGGGTAGTTCAGAGGCTGTATGGAGCCCTCTTCCCAGCCTGAGCCCATCACAGTCCTGCCCTCCCTCCCTCCACATGCCAGTTCCCACTCAGGCAATCCAAAGGATCAAACCTGCATCCTCGCTTTTGTCGGTCTTTTGACACCTACATGGCTCTGCCCCCACCGCTCCAAGAGCTTTCATGCTATGTGGTCCTTACCCCATGATCCAGCTCCATCAGTGCAACCCTCTTCAGCACCTTTCTGCCACCAGCCAACTCAGGCCCCTCACCTCTGCCAGACCAGTCTCTCCCTCTTGAGCCAGTTTTCTCCCAGGGACCAGAACACTTCACTCAACTAGGGAACCCAGTCTCCTCCATTTTCTCCTAAGGCTCATTCACATGCCACCCCCAACATCTAGGGCATCACTCTGCAGTCTACTCAATTCACATCCCAGCCAGAGCCCATCTTCTCACAAAACTTCACAGGTACCACTACACACTCACAGCTCTGGACAGATAGGGAAACGGGAGAGCCAGGCAGGAAAAGCAGCAGCTCTGCAGTAAAACAGATGTCCTGCCTGACCTCTCCCAATTCTAAGGCCTGCACACCGCTGCAGATAAGGTTATTGCTGTAGCATCTACAGCCCCTGGCCATGACCAAACAGCAAATAAAATGAGGTGCTACAGAATCACATGGCCACATCCCAGCTACTTCACCACAGAGAGCCTCCCTGGTGCTGCTGCTGTCCCTTGCCTTTAATCAGGCCACAGCTGGCCACCAAATCAACTCCCTTCCCCTGCTGCAAGCTCCTCCACAGCCTCCTGCATGTCAGGGGCTACAGCCCTCTCTTACAGCTCCTTCCACAGTTGTGGGGCATCAGGTATCAGAGACAACAGAATACACACAGCTGTGGAAGCAGTGGAGATAAACTTGTCCTAAAATCCTAGTCCAAGCAAGTATGGGGCTGTCGCTGTGGGTCAGGTCTGTATGTTCTCCTGGAAGCTTGTAGAAATTTATACGAAGTTTGGCTAAGCCTATGGTGAACATGTGCTGGAGGAGCTGAAGCAAAGCCATCCCTCAGGAGAGCCACAGTGTTGGCAGAGCCCAAGTCCTCCTTGCCTGCAGCCTACCAAACCCTTTCAGGGACAGCCACCTCACCCCGCAGCAGCCGCTGCGGCCTCCCCTTTCAGCCCCCACAGCCCGGCTGAGCGCTCGCCCACAGAGCCAGGAAAGGCAAGACAAGCTTTTCCCCTGGAGGGGGTGAGGAGCTGACACAGGCTAGGGAGCATCAGCAACAGCCCTGGTCTTTATGGCCCAGTGGGCACTCCCCACCCCCTTACAGCTTGCGGGGAGAGGGAGGGCGAGAGGGAGAGCTGGAGGCATAGGACTTAATACTTTTCTTCAGCGATAACCCCACAGCCTCAGTGTCACTGCCAGCTCCTGCTGGCCAGAGCAACAGGACCTCAAAAGCAATCCTAAGGCAAAACCCACAGCTGAAACACCAGAGATGAGCTCCTGGGGCAGGATGGAGAGGGGCTCAGGTAAGCCAGAAGCAGCAGTCAGCCAAGCTGGGGGCTTGGTTTCATTGTCAGAGCAAACCCAACAGCTCTCAAGACAGAGGACCTGCTGCAAAGGGAACATTTTTCCCTGTGCACCCTGAGCAAAGCCAGCCGAACACGACAGACAAGTGCTCCCTAAACTGCCTCAGCACCAAGAGGTAACCAAGGGAGCTTTTCACCACTGATAAAGAAGGTTTTACCTAACCTGGCTGCTTTCGCATTGTAACAGATAAGCAAACACTCGCAGATCATGTTCCCTCACCTAAACTGATGGGCTGGTGGCATCCAGTAGTGCAAGTTCCCCCAGCCAGCCCCAAAA
>NW_009612934.1:0-414 GCF_000690535.1 Cariama cristata | reverse complement strand
AGGCACCCCGGCCCAGCTGCATTAGGTGGCTCACTTCCCAGCCCCAGCTGCAGGCTCAGGCCACCCCAGCAGCAGAGACACTCATTTGAGAGGAGGAGGTTTGAACCACCATAACCACACACCAGAAGCACGGAGTGGTAATCTCAAGGAGCTGCCTAGGCTAGAAACATCACCACACTAGAAATCCCGGAGGGGTTCTGGTGGGTGAGCAGCACCAGCAGCCCAGGCAGCGGGAGAAGCCGGCTCCATCTGCCCACACCCACATCTCCACCGAAGCTCAGAAACGGGGCAACACTTGCCTGGAGAGAGAAAAGCCACGGACCAGCCTTAACCTAGGCCAAAGTACTGCAGCTAAGTCTGGTTTCAGCCGTCTCTCGGGCAGGGGCACTGACCGCTCGAGTGCAAGCGGCGCCT
>NW_009612933.1:364-659 GCF_000690535.1 Cariama cristata | reverse complement strand
AGGCGGCGCCTGGGGCTGGGGTCTGCGGGGCTGGGGCGAGCCGGGGGCTGGGAGCAGGATGAGCTGCGGGGGGAAGCTTTCCCTGTGCAGAGCAGGCACAGAAATACGCCTTTTTCTGTGGGGTGGGACTCGAGCGTCAGCTGTGTCAGTGAGTGCCTCTAAAAATAGCAGGGACTGAGCTATTAAATAGCCCAGACCTTGAGCACCGACAGGCTCAGCCCTGCCCGGGGCTGACCTGACATGACCCTGCTGGGTCTGTTTGCTTCTCTAACGCCTTGAGAAGCCCCTCAATTTC
>NW_009612933.1:0-208 GCF_000690535.1 Cariama cristata | reverse complement strand
TGTCATCGGTCAGCCGAGGGGCGAAGCTTCCCCAGAGCTCTGGTGCTGACTTGTTTCAGCATTTCCCTGCTTTGGAAATCTTGACGTCCTTTTATTGTAGGACGAGTTCACGTGCTGATCAAACCGAGCGTGGTTTTGTGCCAGGGTGGTAATTACAGAGCAGCTCCCTTCACAAAATCAACACCTTTACCGATTGCCCTCGGAATTA
>NW_009612932.1:3046-3276 GCF_000690535.1 Cariama cristata | reverse complement strand
GGGGCTGATACCCAGAAAGACCAGCTGCATCCTCCCATCCCAGCCAGCCCCAGTCCTCCCCTCTCGCAGGCAATCAGATACCATGCGGGCTGTGTAATTGGATGGCAAAGGATAGAGAGAGACATCTTAAAGCTTGGGTCTAATCTCATTAACACCCGGCTGTGGTGATGCTGTGAAATCGTAGGATGCAGGAATGAGCAACACGCTGCGCCCGTTGGGAAGAGAACAAG
>NW_009612932.1:0-2970 GCF_000690535.1 Cariama cristata | reverse complement strand
TGGGAATACAGCCAGCCCCCCTGCTTGCTTTCTCCTGTTTACCCCACAAGCACAGATTCCCCCCCCACTACACTGCCCCGACTTCGTCCCTATGCTTAGTAATTAATAGAGCCAGCGGTAATTGCCAGGCAGTAATAGCCTGGCTGTGCAATGGAGAGGAGCTGCAATGGAGCATCCCTGGGGTGAAATCCTGATGCCAGGTACCTGCACCCTGACCCTATACCCTGTGCCATGTGTGTACCAGCACAGCACACACCCACTTTGCATTTCCACCATGCTTGCTGTGGGCCGGCACGTACCCAGCAAAACATGTGTTTTGCTGGGTACGTGGCAGTCCACGGCAAGTTTTTTTTGCCAGTCCCCAGGCAAATATCCCAAAAGGGTCTCGTGATGGGGTCGACCCCCAACCCACATCCCCAGGCCCCAGTTGCCGAGGCAACCCACAAGCCCGCATCGCATAGCGACGGGCCAACGGCGGCCCCTGGGAAAAAGCATCCCGGCCCAGGGTAAGGGAGGGGGGGATGAAGCGCCCACCCACCTGTGGGGCTCGGAGCTGGACAAAAGCCCCTTTGAGTGCCGTACCAGGGATGGGAAGGCTGGGGGGATGCAGGGCCAGGACTTCTGGGTTCCCTTCCCAGTTCTGTCATGGGAGGGGTCTGGGGATGGAGGACTTCCCAAGCTCCGGGGTGAGAGGCAATTTTTGGGAGCTTTTCCTGTGCTTTCCACATTTAATACTCTGTCCGTGCAAGGCGGTATCCTACTCTGTAGGATCCCAAAATTACTATTTCCCAAACACTCAAGAGGATGGTCGAGCTCTTCCCACCTGCATCTCCCAGAGAAACCTCTCTCCTCCAGCCCCAGGGCCTGGAAGAAGTCTGAGGGACTTTATTTCTCTCCAGGCAGCTCTGCCCTAAGCGCCATCCCCCATCGGAGGTGCGGCGAGGACCAGATGGGGAGAAGGGGGGGTGGGTGAGGAAACCATTTTAAACTATCCCTGCCGTTTCCTGCCTCCTGGTTTACAGAAAACAAGACAGCGAGATGTCTTCGGTTACCAACAGCTCCCTTGGGAGTAGTAAAAATTAATCCAGCTTTTCCTGTCCTGAAGGGAAATACAGACACAAACGTGGACCAAAGCCTCTCGGGGCAAAGGGGGGTGCAACAATCATGGAGGGGCCAGAGGAGGCAGCCAGTAAGACCCCCTAATCCATAGAGTGCTTAGCTCCGGCAGGGCGGCGGGGGTCCCAACTACAGACGTCTGCGTCTCGCTGGTTAAGTGAAGATAAGCCTGAGACGATAATTAATTTAACACAGATGAGAATCTGGGAAATGAATCCCCACCTCCCCAAACCCAGCCCCAACACGCTGCCAGACAGGTTTCTTTGCGCACGGATGTCGATCGGCACACACGGGGAAACGGGCTCTCCAAACCAGGATGCCCCCAGCCCATCCCTGCGGGCGGGGGACAGCTTCCCCTTGGCAATGCCTACAAGCCCTGCCGCACCATAAAACCCTCTGGGTGTGAGGAGAGGCATCTTCCCCCCTCACACACACGTTTGGTCTTTACAGCGTTGCAGTATGGGGAGAATTACCCACCTACTGCAATGGGTAAAGCATCCCGGTGCCGCAGGCAGCCTGCTTGGGCAAGAAGCCGGTGCTGGCATCCACTGAGCCGAGCTGCTGGTGTCGGGGCTGCGTGGTCCAGCACCGACACCGACAGCACCACGGGTGCCTCAGAAGCAGCAGAGAAGGGATGCGGCACAGGCACCCTTGCAGGCAGCTGTGGGAAGCAGTGTTGGAAACTGCTGATGGCTTGTTTTCCCGGCAGTCCCAGCAGGAGAGAGGAGGGGGCCCAGCACCCACCCGCGGGAGAATCAGCCAGCAAATGCAGGTTAACTACCTGGGTCTGCACGTTAACATGGCTGTGGGATACACATGCAGGAGTACCAAGTTATAACTTACCCTAAAATCACCACATAAGACTTTTTTCTTCCACATCCTGGAAGTCAAATTACCAAAGGCTAATTCTACTCACGATTCTTTAATATTACTTTGAACCTTTCTGCTGTCTGAGCTGTGAAAACAGGAGGAAGGAAATGCCTTTATTCTGCTCTCAATACGTATGGACAAAGGGATCGGCTCGTCCGAGTGCTCTTTTAACTCTTTCAGGGGAGCAAAGGTGGCCAAAGGGTGAATGTGGCACAATGCAGGCAATGAGCTGTGAGGCGGGAAGGAAATAAATAATTCCCCTGTGTTTTAATAGCTGTGTAATTAGTGCTGCTGCCCAGCATTAGGAAGATGTGATTTTCCATCGCTTTTTCCCGTGGATTGCAAACTCCCATCTGCCGGTGTGGCAGGGATCGCCGGGGAGCTGGGCAGGGATGCTCCACACGATGCTGTGTGGAGCAGGGCACTTTGCCGGAAGGGGCAGGGGGCTGGAAGCTGCACCTCAGTACAGACCCAGACCCCTTTGCTTTAATAACATTACAAAAGCCAAATCCAAGCCTGTACCCAAAGCAAGACTGAGGGTGCGCCCGGCAGAGTCGGCAGCTCAAGGAGGGAGCCCCAGGAGCAGGGCTCGACCCCGCACATTGCCAGGGAAACCTTGGAAGCGGCTCAACATCCTGAAAGCCGGAGCCGGCTGCGGGTCAGGAGCACAACGGGGTGCATGGAGGGAGGGGACAGATTATCTCCAGGCAGCCGGCTGGCAATGCGGCTGGGCTCACCGGCGGGATAATGGCACATAACAGAGCTGGGGGCCGGGGCACCCCCATGCAGGGTCTGCCCCGTCACCCCGGTGGGAGGAGGCCCAGGCTGGTGGGAAGCGAAGGGGGAGGGTGCTCGGCAGCAGGTTGGGGTACGGCAGCAACCCTCACCCTGGCACTCCTGTGCCTCCAGAGACTGCGAGTCAGGTCCCAAAAAGCTTATGGAAGCACTCAAACATAAAAAGGTCTTTAAAAAGTGCTTAATTGG
>NW_009612931.1:13490-14021 GCF_000690535.1 Cariama cristata | reverse complement strand
CATTTATCTGTGACTTGATTAATCAGGGCTAATTTGCATTTGCAAATGAGACTGATAAAAATGGAGTTACCTTTTCACCTTTAAGGGGGAGGAGGGATTATTTCTAGGTTGTCTCTTTTTTAGGTGATAAGCAACTCTTTTACCAATAAGGATGCAAATACTTAATTTGCATTAGCAAAAGCAGCTAATTATTATATAGTTAATTAGCATCTGGAAATGAGGATTATCTTAATTACAAAGCACAATTTCCTTAATAGCTACAAAACTGTAAGTTTGATCTGTGTGGAGATTGGTGACTATTATTATGTAATTAGTGATCATATTAATGGTGCGGTGTATTTAGATATAATTTGCATATGCAAATGAAATTTACCTGATAGAAATATGTGGCTGCACTAATGAACTCTGAGCACATAGAAATTAAATTACGTTAGGAGATCTGGATCCTGAGTTGCTGTGCAGCAGCATGGTGGATCTCTTCCTGCAGAAGAGCTTTTGGCTCTGCGGGGCCCTGGCTCCGTAGTCCAGCTG
>NW_009612931.1:11742-13414 GCF_000690535.1 Cariama cristata | reverse complement strand
CAGTGGTAGGTGCAGCCTCCTCCTGCGGCTGGGCGATATCTCTTGCAGCACCGCCATCGCCCATGGTGTACTGCCATCCTCTCCTGCACTGAAGACCTCAGCTTTGGGTCCTTGTCAAGGCTCTTCTGTCTCGATAAGTATTACATCACTGGGTGGTGGGAGCACGTGTTCTGTGCATCAGCAAGCTCTCGGGCAGGAGACGGGCGTCCCACATCCTCTGTACCCATGCTCGTGATGAGTTTCTGCTTTCCATTCGCATTTAGGGGTGCCTGTGGTATGGAGAGCATGATGCTTTCAGGACATCTGATTCGTGTTCTTTCCCCTGCTTTTATTGGAAGCAAAAAGCTGCCTGTGTGTTTAAAAAAAACCCTAAAGTCCTTTAAAACAAAACCATGTTAACAGAGGGTGCTGTGCACCCTTATCTCCCGAGGGAGCCCTCTGGGACAGATGTTGGTCACCCCGTGCTCAGTTGGAGATCACACGGTGCTGCTGCTGGACAGGATCACGGCCGTCGTTGCAGATGTGAGCGTCTGCCACTGCCCGATGACCTGGCCCCCATCCAGAGAGGTTTTCAAGTCGGGGAGCCCAGCACCCTCACAGTGACAACCTCCCTGCCCCTCTTGTACAAAATCACAGCTCCGTAGTTGCTCAGCAAAGGAAAATCAAAGCTTCCAGGGCCAGATACTGAAACAAAATGCAGTGTGTTTCTTTAATATACCCTGCTTCTAACCTGCAGTACTGAAATGACTGAAGTGCAGAAAATACCGGTGCTGGAAGGAAGCAGCCGTTACCCAACAGGATGTTTCTCTCATCAAGAGGGAGAAATTTACAGCGGCCGGCCAGGGAACACTGCAGCTATTGTGGGTGCTTCCTGAGGTGCTTTTTGCAACTGCTTGCTCCAGCCCGAGTCCTGCCTGCCTGCGCCTCCCTGCCTCTCTGTGGCAGACAGACATTACATGTTTAATGACTTCCAAGGAGTCTGTCTATCATTACAGCTAGAGCTGAAAGTAATTGAAAAGCGTCTGTGTTTCTCTTCAGCAGGGCGGCTGGTGCATGGAGGCTGGAGGGGTCCCTCCACTTCGCCTCCCTGTCCTCAAGCGGGACCTGCCCTGGCTCTGCCACAGCCCTGCACCAGTGCCCTGGTTTGTATCTGCTCTGGTCTAATTAATTAAGGGTTGTTGCTTGGAAGTAGCACATGCTTAGGTGTGATCTTTGAAGTTTAGTGTGGTGCGGTGACTTCAAAGGAGACATTTTATTAAAAAATAATAAAATCAAGAGCTCCTAAACACTTGCAATTTGAAGAGCGTGTTTGAAGTCTCTCCATGTTTTCTGGTGCTGATACAGCCGCAGCGCTGAGGTACTACTTAGCCATCACCATGCAGTACTTAACCTTCACTTTATTTAAAAAAGAAAATAATCAAAACCAGGAGTATTTTCTCAAGTGTTTTCATGGCTTGATCTAGCTGTAAAGAACTAATTGTGCTGTGTCGTGAGCTATGCAGGAAACAGAGAAAATCAAGGCTGACAATCAAATTAGCAAAAATGAAAATTTAGTCCAGGTCTGGTTTTTTTAATCAAAGTCATTTCAAGATGAACAAGAAAGCTGTAAACCTTTCCCATCACGGAGGTTTCCTTCCGCAGCCCGGGAGGCCCCTGCTCGCCCGCTCACCGC
>NW_009612931.1:0-11711 GCF_000690535.1 Cariama cristata | reverse complement strand
GTTGGGGTTGGGTGCTGCCTCCGTCCTGCTGCCGGGTCCAGGCCTGGACACACGGCTGAGGACATTCCCCGCCGGGCTGTGCTACCGCTTCCTCGCTTCGCCGTGACACTCCCTGGTGCCAGCTCCTGTTCCCCCGGGAGCTGCAGAACCAGCAGCGCGGCCCCCCCCCGGAGCTGGGTGCAGTGCTCTGGGGCCGTCGGGTGAGCTTGGGCTTGGGTTTGGGCTTGTGCTTTGGTCTGGCGGAGCTGGACAAGGGCAGAGGTGGCGGGCTGAGCCCTGCACCCCTGCCCGTGGGCTGGCCGGGCGTGAGGTTCGAGGCCCCTCCAGGGCTGAATGTGCAGACAGAGCCCACGGTGCCGATTGCTTGAGCAGAGCGTAGGACCGTCCCGGCTGTTCTGGCCTCCTCTTGTCAGCACGTTGGACTAACGAGGGGCCGCACAGGGCCGGCAACCCGCTGATCCCCTTGGCGCAACTGGCAATGGCGGCCTCTGCGGGAACAGCACAGATGGTGAGCCCGAGCAACAACGTCAACTGCAATATGTCTTGGAGATGCTGCCAGGCTGCAACTGGTCTGTCGTGTTGCGGCGGTCTGCTGGGCTGGAGGCAGCTCTGCCTTCCCCTGCCCCTCGTCAGAGGGGTCCATTGCTGCGGGGCACTGCGGGGCTGCTCTGGGTAGGCTGAAAAGGGGCTGGAGAAGAACCAGAGGAAACGAGGTCAATGTCTTAATATTTGGGTACTTTTCTTTATTAGATAAAGAAGTGTGTGTACTTTGGGGGTGGCATCTGCAGCCGGGGAGCACAGCCTGGGGTGGTGACAGCATTCCCGATTGCAGCCGGCTTGGCAGGAGCTTGTGGGAGAGTTTGCTTTTGTTTTCCCCCTGAGGTTTTGCTATCATTATTGATTTGGAAGTGCAGAGTGGTGGTGGTGTTCCATCTGGGACTCGGTGCACGGTAGCACAGAGAGCACACACACATGTTTACTATTCAGACTGCTATTCAAATTACTGTGTACAGAAATACAGAAGTAAGAGGCTTAGCTGTACATTATGGAGAGCGTGGTTTATTTTGAAAAACGTGCATCCTTCTCTTGATGCATTGCAGACTGCTGTAAAATATTTTTTCCATACTTCTGAACGGCTTTCCCCTGTACTGAGATCACGTAATGAGCCTGGGTTTGTGCAGGTGTCCTGTGCTGTCCTCCACGTGTGGGTGTAAAGGCTCAGGTGTGCAGAGCTCACGCTGGGGCGCTCAGTGGGAAGCAGAGGGGCGTGAACGGGAGCCAGAACTGTGTGCGTGCTGAGCGCGGCGCGTCAGGCCGGCTGTGGCGGGGGGGGGGGGGGGGGGGTGAAGGGGGGGATGTCCTGGTCCCTGCCTGACCAACCTGCCCTGGCCAGCACGACGCTGTCCCACCAGCTCCCCAGGGCTGGTCAGCCGGCCCAGGTAGCAGCCTGAGTCCTGGTGGGGAATGGCCGTGCTGCTGGGCAGGAGCAGCCCCGCTGGGCGGGTGGATGTTGGACCTGGCAGCCGGCATGCCCTGCAAGGGCCTGGGAAGTCCCCGTCCTGTTCCTTGGAAAGCCGTCAGCCTAGCGCTGTCACCCCGAGTTAAGAGTCACGATTGCAGAGAGTGGGTGTTCTCGGGGGGAGAGCCGTCTCCGTCTGCTGTGGGGTGACTCCGTGGCTGAGTCACAGCCCGGCTCCACACAGGGCACTGCTTCCGATGGCAGGAGCTGTCTCTTGCCCTCCTTGGCCGGGGGGAGAGGACTGCACGTGGGCTGCGCTTTCTCGCTGATGTGGAAATGGCGTTCAGAGGGCCCTCCCTTGAGCTGGAGCACCCGCGCCAGGCTGGGCTGTGTGCCGGGGGGCAGCAGACCTGCTGGTGGGCGCCTTGGTGTCCGCACAGGACAGGGGCTCGCATCTCCCTCCAGTCTAACCGTGTTTTCTCTTGGCGGGTGCGTGCAGCCACCCGATCCAAGCACTGCCGTGCCTGCACGCTCTGCCAGCCCCCTGGTTCTTACTCGCTTCCAAGTTCCTCTGGTGTCATGTAGCTGAAAATTAAGTTTTCTCTAAACAGGTGAGCTTTGCTGGTTTTATGGTATTGCTGTAGGCTGGTTTGTGAGATATTCATCTTGGTAAAACATAAATACTCTGCTAGCGTTTCAGGTCTGGGGAAAATCTGAAGCCTTTTGCGGTATTATAGAAAGCTCTTTCTAAAATCTAAGATAATTTAAATTTTAAAGGTGGCAATAGTACATTCAGTGTTGGGGTTTTTTTGTTGGTTTGGATTAGCAATGCTTAGTTTTCAAAGTCATGCAGGAAAATGTTTTGCGAGGGATTTATTTATTTAAATATTTTTAATATCAGCAGTTGAAAATTCAAGTGTAAAAGGCCATGCAAAAATAGCAATAAAGAAATCCAAAGCTATAAAAGCTTATGGTGAGAATTTAAATGCAGAAACAGCTGTTATTTCCTTGGGAGTTGAGGTATATAAACTCTTCCATGGCTGTGTATCCCACAATAGTGGTGTGAAGAATTAGCACTCACTGCAGTGTGCAAACTGAACCCGCCAAGCACTGAGGCAGCTATTCATCTATACCCAGGAGCTAAATATGACAATGTTAGCATTTTTCATTTCCCTGACGTTACCATTAATAAAGCAATGATCCAAAAGAAGCTTTGCTGAGTCTGTTCTTTATGCTTCCATCACTCATGACTAGATAATTTCACACAGGATCGTTTTTAAATTAAATGACGATAAAAGCGCTCTGCTGTCCTGTGTTCACTAGTTCATAGAAGTCTATCAAGTCATTAATGTGTCATGACAAACTGCTAGTTGGATACAAGAGTAATTAATTATTTGCATAAATAACAGGTTGAACTTCGTGCTTTGAACTGCAATGACATATGCATCGCATTGTGGACATCTTAGAACCTCTCGCAGAGAGTTCATGGGAGGGGTGAAAGCTGAGCTGGGTGCGTGTGCAATCGCATCCTCACCCGCTTCAAACAGTCAGGAGCTTGGCTTGAGTTTTGATGCTTTTTGTGTTCCCAGGTTCTTCATTAATGGCTGCTTCAAGAAAGCATCTGATCATTGGAGATTTCAATGAACAATTATACAGATTTTCATAATCACCATTAATCACCACATATTTTTCAAGATAATTACAGCAATTATTATTTAGGTTCTTCTTTTATGTGCGCATTGTAGAAAAGAACAAGTGCTTATTACGCTGGGTAGTGTAGAGAACTACAGTCTGAAGTTCTTTGTCATCCAGAAACTCATTATGTTAGCTGATGCTGCCTGTGAAAGTTCGTCAGCATGTTTAAATTAGGGTAGCATTGGCAGGTCTGATTATTTAAATCTGGTAGCTTTGCTAAAAATATAGTTATTCAAGAAAGATGAATTACTAATTTGACAACTGAGATTTCGTTGGAGTCTGCAGCACGGAAGGCAGCATCTATCGTGTGCTTAGAGGAGGGTGACAGTACTTTTTCAGATTAAAGAGAGAATTTCTAAGTGAGCTAACAAGTTGTATTTATAGAGCACAGTTTTGGGGCCTGCCCTTTAAAGGCTGAAAGTAAGTCTTAGTAAATGATAACGAAGAAGTCGCCACCAGTTAAAAGTCGGTTGTGCTTTTCGGTGGTCCTGGTACCCTTTCGGGTGCCCCTCACTGGAGGGGTTCGGCCTCCTTCCAGCTGCCGTCAGGGATTCAGAGGGACACCGTCCTTTGGGGCTTGGTTTTAGGAGCGCGGTTCTGGCCCCTGGCTCCTTTCAATTCTTTTATCTAATTGCAGTGACCGAGCTAATTGGATGTGACCCTTAGGGAGGAGCTGCTCCTGGGAGACAGCAAACAGCCATTTAAAACATTTTTCTTTCTGAAATCCCTTTTTATTTTGTTCTGTTTTGAGGGAGAAGAGCACAGGCACCTCCCTAATCTGTTGCAGATGCTGTGAGTGTAGTTGCACGGGAAGAACCTGCTGCCTCCTGGATTCAGCCCCTCGGTGCTGGACCCCGGCGCTGCTGGAGTCCTCCCAGCATATGAGGCTCTGCGGGCAAGCAGCAATTCCATGCATGGGGCCTGGAGCCGTGACCGGCCCAGGGCTGTGGCTGCCTCCGGCAGCACCGGTGGAGGTGGTGTTCCTGCTGGTCCTGCCGCTGGCCCGGCTCAGAGCAGTGCAGGGCAAGAGCAGCTTTGCCTACCTGTGCAAGGAGGCTTTAAGTGAAATGTGCAAGGTGCAAACATTTTATAGGTCTTTAAAAACATTTTAAAGTCACAACCTTTTAAAGGTGTTAAAGCCCACATGGGTCAATGCACGAGCTTACTCATGTGGTGGTATGAGTCATGCTACTTGTTCTGAATCGGTACATATTGCCTTTGGAAAGAGAGCTGTACTTTATCATTCACCAGCACTAATTCCTTTTATCCCTTTGTGTTACCGTCTGCTGGTCCCGAACGTGGCGCAAATTGACATTGAGGAGCATTGAATAGCTCTTGGCCAGACTAAAACAAGAACTGCAGCTCCCGGCCAAAGCCTGGCTGCTAAGTCTTGATGATGCCCATGGAAATGGTAACACTGGGCAGAATCTCAGCACAGCTCTGCTCATCAGAGACTGCGAGGAATGCTTCAAAAGCAACAGGAGGGAAAAAAAAAAAAAAGGAAAAAGGGAGGAATCGGAGGCTGCTGCTGATGTTTATTTACAGCACAACATCAGAACAAGGGGCATGGAATTAAAAGCCGCCTACAGTTCTGGTTTTGTGTAATTTTATTATGAAATTAATTGGCTGCTGTAAATGGCAGTTGCGTACTGTCTCGCGGTGCACTGCGGGAGCAGTGGCACCCACGCCCAGACCCTGGTGCTCAACACCCCAGCAGACTGCGGCGTAGTGATGGGAGCTCTTTCCTGCCTGTTGCTGGAGATGCCTGGCCCTGGAGATGGCTTCCTGCAGTTACCTCCTTCCCTCTTCTGCAAGTCTTGGTGAGCTGGCGCGTGGTGGGGGAGTGCTTTTAAGGGCTCAACCCACACAAGCTCCAACCGTGAGCTTGCACATGTGCAGCCCTGTCACGGCAGCATCACTGCTCATGCCGCACGGCCACGCTTCACCTGGGAAAACATGGAGAGGTGGGCCCTGTGCAGGGAGAGGCGTCTGCCGGGGCCGGGCACACGGTGCTGAGCCGGCAGTGATGGAGCCGGGGCTGCCCGGGAGCAGTGTGCTGCAGAGCACCGGGAGGGACCGGTGCTGCAGCCTGGCCTCAGGAGAGCACTCGGCCCTGTCGCAGCGAGGGTCTGTGCGGTGGGCAGGGGTGCGCAGTGCTGAGCCTCCCCTGTAAAATCGCTGCAAAAATGCATTGCTGCAGGTGGGGTTTTGTTCAGAGCAGCGTGGTGCATGGAACCCTCGTGAAGCATGCTCTACACGTCGTGTGATGCAGGCTTGTCCACAAGATATAAAAGCTAACGTTAATGTGAGATGGTTCAGTGTTGCACTGGGACAAGTTGTTGCTGCGTTTGTTAATCTCCTTGGATTTGGATTTACACTCCTAAAAGGAAGTTGGGTGCCTCACCCTTGGAAGTCCTCATGAACATGGAAAAACCCTTCTTAGGCAACGGTAGCATTGAACCTCTCTCCTCCTGTGGCCAGTGCTGCGGGACAGTGGGCAGCACCTCTGAGGGCGAGGTGGGGGACACAAAGGTGTCCTGCCTCCGAAGCATCTGCCTTGTCCGGGGCCATTGTTCAGCCTGGAAGCAGAGGCGAGGGACGAGCAGCCGCTCCCCACGTGTCTCGGGGGGTCTCCACCGTCTGCCTGCAGCCCCTTATGCACCCAAACAGCTCCTGCCTGCAGGCCGGTGCCACGGGCTCCTGGAGCCCAGCCGAGCCGTCGGGCGAAGGGGCAAAGGCTGCTGCCCTCCCAGCGCTGGGGGAGGCAGCCGGCTGTGGCAGCCTTGTGCTTTATTTCTGTAAATTTTCCTGAATTGGTGAGTATTTAAATCCTTGTGATTCCTAATGCCTGGCTGTGAAAAGAGCCATTGAATGAGTGTGTTGTTTTCCGATTTCTCCATTTAATGTATTTTACCAGCAGCCTAGTGACGGGCCTGACACGCTGGCTCCTGTGCACGCTCCTGCGCTTTGGGAGTGCAGCATTAATAACACACTTCCATGCATCATGCCATTTTTAAGCATGATCGTTATGATAAAGGGCATATACTTAATTACAGGCCTGCTTAATTACAGCTCTGCTGAAGCTCGTTTGTTTAGGAGAGTGCTAATTGCGCCGCTGAGCCTTTGGCACACCCTGCTTTCATCTGCTGCTTTGCTCTGCAGTTTTGAGCTCTGGGAGGGCTGGAGCGCGCAAGGACCGAAGGACGGATGGAAGCAGTCTGGTGGGGGCTGCCGGGGGAGTGTGCGCGCTCATCGCAGCTTATTCTTTAAATTACTTTACAAAAGCCGGCGTGTGACTGATCAAAGCAGGTTTCTGTCGGGATAACAAATGCAGATGGTCTTTCAGGTTCAGAACTTCCTGGATTTGGTGATGCTGCTTTTCATCTCTTTCCTTTTGTTTCATGTAGCACTGTGGCTGCCACATAGCACCTTTGATAATGAAATAACTCCAGTGGAGGGGTTTTTTAAGTCAAAAATATACAAAGCAAATGTAAAATGCTAAGTATTCTTAAATAACCCTCGTTAAATCACTAACATGTTAACTGACTGGTGCGGATGGAAGTTACAAACAGCAAGCAGAGAAATGCTGGGTTCGTGGGTGCAGATGCTTTGTGAAAGAAAACCCAATGTGAGGATTACTTGAGGTCATTTTAGGGCTTAGATTTGCTCTAGTTTGAAATTTTTATTTCTTTCAGAGCTGAAATTTAAAGACTTAAAATGTTAAAGGTGTAATGGAAATAAAGCGGCTGTATTTGGGGCCATGCTCTGCCTTAGAACTGTGCCCATTTCAGTCTTGTGTAGAAATTGCTGAGTTACATGTTTTAAAAATAAATGCCTCACCTGTACTGATACACCTTGTGGGAGGCTTTCTGTGACGTTTCCAAGGTGGTGATAGCAAGACAGAAACACTGGACATCATCGCACTGTCTAAGAAGAATACACAGGACAAATAAAGGCAAACAACCCTCTTAGTATCGTTAAGGTTGTGCTACAGAGAGAGCTTGGCCCAGTGACACGAGCCTGTGCCGTGTGCTGTCATGTCCTGTGTCTGTCTTCATACTCCACTGGTTTCCATCCTCCAGATGTGGTTTGCAAGTGTTTGAGCTCTGTTGCTCACTGTTGAGTTTGCACTGGCAGCAGCCAGGCCCGGGAAGGTGCTTGGCCCCAGGTGTTTGTTTTCCTTCTGCCCAGGCAGTCATACTTAACTGCTTTGGGGAGGTACAAGTCACCTGAACCAGGTGTGTTCCTTACCCTCTTGCTCAGACACGTGTGAGTTTGCTCGGATGGTTCTGTGTGGTAGTGGTAAACAGATGTCAGTCCTCTTAAACTGTTTGTATTTGTTTTCAGTTTCAAATACTGTCCTGTTTTGGTAGCTGAACCAAATTCGAAGACTCAGAATTGAGACCATGAAATTGTATATGGGTAGAGCAGGAAGGGTTCATTGAATTCCTGATTTGGTAGGGACTAACCCAGCTGTGTCTCTAACAGAGAGAAACCACTGGCAGGTTAGAGGGAGGAAAAGGCTGGCAATAACTTCTACGAGCTATCAATCATGTGTCAATGCCATGAATACTTGATCTGTCACTGGGAATGTGTGAAGTTGCATGTCAGAAGTCAGCCAGGAATGTGACATGTCTGCTCGTTTTGTCCCTTTCAGCAATGGATGGAGTGCCTTTTATGATTTCGGAGAAGTTTGCCTGTGCTCCTGAAGGGGTGAGTTGCCTTTGTTCTTCTGCCAGGGTGTGAAATTCAGCTTTTTGTGGAGAGCGATCACAAAGCATCAACGCAAATTACCTGCTTCTGGGAGCTTTTCTTTTGTGGGGCCTAATATATACGCAGTGCTTGAGATGACCCAAGGTTGTGCTTCACAGTACTTTTCTGTAGGGTGGGAATGGCTTTTGCCAGATCACTTCTAAAACTGAATTGTCCTGGGAGTTGAAGGTTTATCACCATCAGAAATAGGAATGGGAATGGGACTCTCTGGTGCTGGAAGCATTTCTGATTTCTTAGCATAGATTTTGTACAGCTCTCCTAGGTTTAACCTGCTGTGGAGGTGGCAGTCAGCTTTAGGACTTTCCTTTTGCACCCCAGAAGTTCAAGGCCATGGTAATGGCATGGTGCACCCCAGTGCTGGCAGCTGCCACAAGGCTCCTGCGGCTCTGCACCCTGCGCAGGCAGAGCCAGGCAGTGGCACGTGGGCAAGGATCTACCAGAGCTGCTCAGTCTTGGTGGGCGCTGGTGGTTTTGCAGGTGGAGTGCGAGTGGCTGTAGCTGACCTGGGGTAGCAGGGTTGCCACGGTTGCAGTGGCCAAAATCCAGTTTGGTGGTGAGGCTGTGCCCTCGCGTTTACCGGTTCCAGCCTGGAAAGTTTGCAGAGGCGGCTGTGTCCTAATGATACTGCAGCTGAACCTTGGCTGGGTACCAGGGAGCAGGAGCGGGGATGGAAGAATGATTTTAGGATTCCCGTAGCCGTCTGGCACAAGAGATTATCTGAACCAAAGTGTCTCAAGTGCGGCGGCAAAACAGGCTGGGTTATTTTCACATACGGCACGTTCCTAAGCGAGTTCACTCCTTGAGCAGAGTCCTGCTCAGCGTGCCTGTGCTGCCGGGGACACAGCTCCTGCCTGGCAGCAGGGCGAGCTCAAGAGGGCACCGTGTCTTGCCTGCTCAGCACCGAGCACTGCGGTGCCGGCGCCAACGGCCAGGGCAGGGCAGGTTTGCTTGGCCGAAATGGAAACCCCGGTACCGATTCAGAATGACTTTTGAGCGTCATTGGGCCGGTGCTAGTTTTAAGTTGGTGATCCAGAGCTCAAAGGCTCAGCATCCCATTACCAGTTCCCTAATCCATCTGATCTTAAAACAATCTCTCTTTAAAATCAATTTACAAGAAGCTGTTAAAGCAAACACTGAGCCATCAGCTGTATCTGTTTTTTCACATCGTGCTCCCGCTTTGTGCTTTCTTCTTCTTGCTGACACAACCTGCGTGTGCAGCCGGACATGGTTTTTCACAACCATTGCTTTCTGAAAGGGTTGTTTATGGGCCGTTATTCCCAGAAATCTGGAGTCCCTGCTGCGAGGACAAATGCAAAGAGATTAGGTCGTGCTAATCCTCTCCTCGGATTCTTTAGACACCATTGCCACCATATGGTCAGTTTGGTTGGGGCTTCCCACAGCCGGTGCCATTCACACCTAGGTGCTGTGGCCGTACGAAATCCATAGGGTGTTACAAAGTGCATTCCAGTAAGAGCCATCCTGCAGCAGGGAGATGGCTAAAGAACTCCCTGTGCAAAGTGACACCGAGATGAGTGTCAGCTGTCTGTCCCCTCTTAGGGAGAAAGGCATTAGAGCTGTCATCCCTAACCCACCTTCTGCTTCTTTGCTCTTGTGGTGGACTGAGAAACAGGATTATGCATGTGTTTACAGATGGCGCCTCTAAATCTCTGGTGATAGAGTATTTGCTGACTTTAAACAAAACCAAACCAAAAAAACCACTAAATTTGACATTTCTGTTTCTAATTTTTTCTTTCCAGATGCAGCCAGTTGATCTCTTGGGCATCACAATCAAAACCCTTGCAGAAATCGAAAAGGAGGTAGGTAGCCACCCCGGCACTAAGCAAAAGCGTCATGGGAGCTGTGTTCACTTCATTGTAAGATCCTTTCCCTTATGGAAAAGGTGTCTCTGTCTTTCCCAAGTCACTGCTGGTGGATAAAGTCAACATGGAGTCAAACAGTAAGCTCAGAATTAGGGATGTCCTCTGTGACCTGTGCCAGGTGAAGACCCTTTAGGTGTTGAATCTAATGGCAAAGTCTGCTGTCCTCTGTTTAATTCCAGATGTCTTTCTTATTTAACCTTTCTTTCTCATTTATTAACAAAACGTGTTACAAGCAGGACACTGTTTGTGTTCGGTTGCCTTTTGCATCTCAGGGAAGCAAATGAACTTGACTAAGCAATGTCAGGTAAACTACTTCATCATTTTTCAGTTTGATGGTGCTGGTAACTTGTTACTGGGAAAACTGGGCTGTGCTTTCAGTGAGTGTGAGTCTTCGAGGATCTCGGGGAGGAGATGGCCATCAAACCAAAGGTGGTCTCATTTTCCCAAGGGAGCATTTTTGCATATGCATGACTTGGGCTGCATGGTGCCGAGGAGTCTCCTGCTCTGCATGGGCTGCCTCTCAGCCGAAGTCTCAGACCAGGAGGAAAACTGTCTCAGCAGCACATGCTTCTTTGGGCACCATCGGTCACAAACATCTTCTCTTGTGCTGACCAGCTGGGTTAAAGGCAGAGATCAAGAAGATGGCATAGCAGAACTTCCAGGCTCCTCATGGCTTCTCCACTTTTTGGTTCCAGTTGTGAGTCCAGTTTCCTAAATCCATCCTCTTCTCCTGCCTGGAAGTTTTGTCTGAGTAGAAGAAGAAGGTGGTTTGTTGCCAGGGCTTTCCAGGCACCCAGCAGGCCAGGGGAGCAGCAACGGCGGCTCTGAAGATGCTGCCCGACGAAGGCCATTGCTGGCAGAAGCACCTGCTGCCTCGGGTGCTGTGGTCCTGCTGTGTGGCACACGTGCCAAGCTTCTGTTCAGGACTGCCTGCATCTGTCACGATGGCCCCGCATGCTGGGAATTGGGGATGCTCCCGGCTGGTGGCTCCTACACGTGCCTGCCTCCTTCCCGCTGCTCTCGCCAGGAGCCGGCCGTGGGGCAATGGGTCCCTTTTGCCGGAGGGGAAGCGAAACGGCATTGGATTTGCTTCTGTAGCCCTTTGCCTGTTGCCTGGTGTGGGGGAAGTCTCGGCAGCTCGGGGCACTGCCCGGAGGGGTGGGCTGTGCAGCTCTGCGCCGTGCCCCTCGCAGGCCTGCGCAGTGCAGGGACACCGGCACCGGCGTCGTTTGTGTGGCCTTGGGAGGAGAGGTTGATACCTGCCGGCTCTCCCCACACCCTCCTGTTCCATTACAGGCTGTGTGCATTTCAGAGTAATGAAAAGTATAATTATGCAGCCCATATTCCTTGATGAAGCATCTTGTCTGCACATAGATAGCTACACATATAAATATTGTGAATTTCTGCGTGGCTTTATTTCCCTTGCAAGCAATAGCACTATTACAGTAAATCTGCTGGATTTCCAAAGCAGCAAGAACATTTTCCCTGGAGCTAGATGCCTTGCAAAAAATATTCCCAAAGAATTCCAAGAATTACTGTTCTCTGTCACCACATTTGTAGATGTATGCACCCATCTTCCAAGCCGTGAGGCGAGCTGAATGAAAGGACTCCACCCTTTCAGGAAAACTGATGAAAATAGGCGCGAATCCTGTACTGCACCCTCGGGCTGCACCCCAAGTCAGCCCCTCATTGCACCAGGACTGCGCAGCTGTGGCCTGAGGAACGTACGACGAAGTGGTGTATGAGGCAGCGGTGAGGCCCAGCGGGCGAAGGCAGGTTTAAGCTGAGGGCTCCATCGGCCCACGGCCGTTTTGGCGGACGTAGCAGCAGAGCCCCGGCAGCACCGCTGCTGGCTCTCCCGACGGGGCTTTGTCCTCGCTGCTCCTGCCTGTCCTGGGCAGGGG
>NW_009612930.1:668-1043 GCF_000690535.1 Cariama cristata | reverse complement strand
CGCCGGTCGGGGCACAGCTCCCCGCTCCGCTGGGTGTGCGTGGGCAGCGCGAGGCCTTGCTGGATGCCGGGCTGCACCGTGTGGTCACGCTGGGCTCTGAAGGTGCACCAGACGTCGGACAAGGAGCCGGAGCGTTGATGCCGGTCCAGCGCACCCAGCCGCTTCCCTGCTGGAGCTGGCGAGCGGGGACAGACCAGTTGGGCGAGGGGACGGGGCCGCAGGGCAGGCGATGGCAAAGTGGGAGGTGATGCTGGGGGGGATTTGCCAGAGGATGTCTGTACTTGGGTGATGATTTTCCACCTGGCTCAGCAGTGTCACATCATCCCCTGCTCCCACCCAGCCACCTCCCCACGGCAGCACCTTGCAGAAAACGGA
>NW_009612930.1:0-353 GCF_000690535.1 Cariama cristata | reverse complement strand
ACAAGCACGCTCCATCGCTCCCGACACAGCACAGCTTGGGCCCGGCACTTGTGGCCAAGGGAGTTGAGGACTGTGCTGGGGCACCCGAGAGCAGGACAGCAGCACCCTGCACTGCTGGGTCTCTGCCAGCCCTGACCCGAGAGCAGTCCCGCTAATGGGGCAACGCTGGAGTCCGCCTGGCGGAGGGGACCTGCCGTGAGCACCGCGGCACAACCGAGAGCCCTGCCGAGGAGCCGGAGGTGGCCCAGCCCAGGGTGCAGCCATCCCTGCGGGCTCATGCCAAGGGATGGAAAAGCCTTGCTGCACTTCCTTTGTGTGGGATGGAAACTGGGTGCTCACGCCGGGAGAGGTTC
>NW_009612929.1:3321-7198 GCF_000690535.1 Cariama cristata | reverse complement strand
GGAAGGGGCAGGGCAGCCCAGGTGGTGTTACAGATGCCACGCAGGCAGCAGGGAGTTGTCTGGATGGATGGTTTGGACTTGCTGCATGAGGTGGCCTTGCTGAGCTCCTTGCCTCGTACCTGCTCTGGGGCCCGGAGTTCTCCTGTGGGAACCACCCCGCAACCCTGCCTTCCCCGGGTCCTCCCAAGTGTTTGCGAGGGTGCAGGGACAAAGATATCTCTTCCCCTGAGGGAACTGCCAGAAATGATGTGGAGGGGAAGGGTGTGTGATGAGGCGATGAACAGTGTGGTGGGGACGTGGGTGAGCTGGGGAGGGGGACACGTCAGGAGACTGAAGCCACAGGTAGAATTGAGGGGCAAAGGTTCATCATCCCTTTGGCCTCCACAGCCCCTGCTTCCACAAAACAGTGCCTTACTTGGGGGCTTCGTAAGATAAGAAGACATCAAGGGGCCATTGCTCCCAACAGGGGATGCGTAATCCTCTGTAATCCGGACAAATGGCAGAGGGGGAAGAAAGCCACCTTATCGTTTTGCTTATACAGCCTTTCCTCTGATCTCCTAATTCCCAGAGTGGGGCTGATCTCACCCACGTTTAGGACCTAAAAGGGACACGGTCCAGCCAGCTGCTCAGGTCTTGCCTATGATCCCCAGGCAGCACGTTATCAGAAGCGCCTGAGATAAGATAACCGACACTTTGGGTAGGTCCGTATCTCTCATCAGCTACAGAACCAGCCAAAGGCCACTGGAAATTGCATTTTAAAGAGCTACATGCAAATAAAGAGAGTCCCACCCCCAGGTGTGTCACCACCAACCCTCCACCGCAAAGGCTGAAAGCATGTCAACCCAAGGAGAGTATGTCTTCTCCAATGAGCAAAAGCAAGAAGTTGCCTGAGTATCTACTGTTGTAGCGTCCCCTGCCACACCGATGCCTTTCCTACGACACAAAGCAAAGAGGAAAGGGACAGAGAGGTGGGCAGTAACCCAGGATGAAGCCACCTGGCTCATGTCTCACTGAAGTGCTGGCTCTGAAGGGGAGGCTCATTCCTACCTCAAGCCCACCGAAGCCCATCAGCTCGTTACATGAGGGAAGCAAGCCAAAGAGGATAAAGAAAAGCTTGCTCATTAGTCAGCCCCAAATGGTATTTAGCCATCTACATCACTCTGATGGGAGAAGGGGCATATAAGATGCTCCTGTGCTACGACCCAAAACAGAGCCCCAGGCAGACCCTCCACGTATGGTCCGTACCTCTCCTCATGTGCCTGATCCCTCACCCCCTCACCGAGGAGATGGGACAGGCGATGGGCAGTTCCTCTCAAAAAGTACAACACATTTTTGTGCTGAGGGCTCGTTATTTATAGCCGCCTCCTCCTCTTGGTTCCCCCCACCACCCAAAATGAAAGCACGAAGGATGACACGGATGAGTCTGGATGAGTACTAGTTTTTCTCCTCCTCCACTTCTTCATTTGTTCTTTCCTCTCTCCTGGCGGGAAAGATGGACTGGAGGGAGCTCCCCCCACAGCCACAGTCATAACGAACCTCTCTCAATAAAGTAACCCCCTCCCAAGCCTAAATATTAGGCTCAGCCCACAGAAAAAGAAGCCCAAGGGGGCTTCCCTCCAAAAAATACCCCTCCTATTTACAGTATTGCTTTCGCTCACAGGCACAGAGCAAGGGATGTGTGCCCAGTCCCTCCTGGTGCATCCATGGGGCCAGCTGGTCCCTCTCTCCCATCCTCACCAGTGGTTAACCACCAGCGAAGGGGGGGCCAAGCCAGGGGGAGGACAAGCCATGGGGACAGCCACCAGCAGCACAAGCCTGCTGGTAGGAGCAGGTAGAAACGGTGCCTATAGACAGCGGAGAACAACTGCCCCCCTTCTTCCCTCTCGGGGCCTGCAGCCCTATGGTTTCTACCCCGTCCCTGTCGTTGTGGGGCAGCTGGAGAGGAGTCGCGCTGGGAGCAAGGGAAGGACTGGTAACCTCGGTGTCCACCAGATGAGATGTTCACACAACCACAGGCCAGACCTGTGTCCCATGCTCCTGGCTCCTAAGGGTGCTACGGGGAATAGGCTGGATGCTCAGGGGGAGCACCTATGGATTTTAGATCTGCCTCTGATCTCTGCTACTGGGGCCAGTGTTGCATGGAGCAGGATGGTTCCCTGGGGGATGGAGCTCCTCACTGCTGCAAGGCTTACCCTGCTTCTTGCGCTCTGAGAGATGTCTGTGCTGGGGAGAATTGTCCAGGTGGCTATTGCTGAATTATTTCCCTTTAGGGACCATCTTCACACATTGACTTTACTTCTCTCCTGGAATAAAGAGTGTGCTTCCACAGCTGTGCCTTTTCTTGAAGCACAATCATGAGGAGCGTGGAACGATGTCCATCCCAGCTCTATCTGAAAGTCACTGCTGCCACCTAGATGAGGCTTTAAAGACAGCCAGGATCTGAGATGCTGCAGAAGATGCACTAAGGTATAGTCTACAGCAAGTACAGTAAGACCAGTTTTCAGAGAGCTCAGTCTGGCTTCAACCAATTCTCCACACACCAAGATCTCCTTCCCATCTGGGTGGGAGGCAAAGCGCAGCCGTGCGGGGCAGGACCCTTCCTCACTTGGTTGCACCCCTGCGCGAGAGCCAAACACACACTGGCTGTCCCAGCAGCAGTGTTTCTTTCCAGGGGTAGTCCTGCTCCATCCCTGCGTGCTACAAAGGTGGTGTCAGCAAGAGGCTTTGCACCGTGGTAGCAGAGGAGCGGTTTTTTCCTGAGGAGAGAAACTGGCTTTCTTCTCCTCCTGCCCAGGGTGAAATGGCAAAGCTCTCCTCTCCCCCTCGAACCAGCCCAGCTGGGGACAAGGGCTCTCAGGGCCTCCTAGAAGCCCACCTCCTCCATCCTTCCTCCCACAGGTACTGTGTCTGGGGGCCAGGGACTGGGCACAGCTCCCCTCTTGCCTCACCAAACACTGGTCTGAGAAAGACTGGCAAGCAGGACGTACAGGTGAGGGGAACCACCTCCACCTCGATCCAAGGGGGCTGGGGAAGGAGTGACCCTCACGGCACTGCCCCTCTGCCCTGCCGACTCTCTTACCATAACCTACAGATGCGCCTGTGGTTTTTTATTGTACCTGCGAATCATCCTCCTTCCCGTTTTATCTTTTTCTCCTCCCCCCCTCCAATACCACTTCTCCCCAAACCCTCTAAAAATAACGCAGCCTTCCCTCGCTAGCGTGTGGCAGAGAAAAGCCCCCCTGTCTTTGCACGGGGGATGCCGTTCCTGCTCCCCTTCAGCCCCCCCTGCACCCTCACACTCCTGCATGCCAACTCCAACACCGTCCCCCTCCCTGAGCCACCAGCCCCTCCAGCCCAACTCAGATGCTCCCATGTCTACTCCAGCCTTTAGTGACACCGTCTCTTCTAGGAAGGTCCCCGGTCCCTCTCACTCCTTCCCTTCTGCCTCCAACCCCTACTCCCCTGCCCTGCTGGTGCCGTAGCCCCTCTCCTGCCCTCCGGCCAGACTCTGCCCTCCACAGCAAGGCAGGAGGGAGAGGAGGGAAAGGGAGACCTTTCTGTCACAATGCGGTGACAGATTTTGGAAGAATTTGGTTCTGGCAGGTAGTTTTGCAGGGAGGAGGAGAAGAGGTGATGGGGAAACCCTTTTTTCTTTTTTTTTTTTCTTTTTTTAAAAACGATAAATAAAAACAGATGACTCAGAAGGCTGGAGCATAGCTGAGAGCCACCTCTTGTGCCACTACGCACGTGTCTGGTTTGTGCCTCGGCTTTCTGCCGGCAGTGGGAAAGGGGGCAGAAGGGAAAGGGGATGGGAAAGGGGCATCGGTGGCTCAGTAGTTCTGCGTTTGGTACCCCTGTGTCTCGGTGTCGAAAGCAT
>NW_009612929.1:0-3176 GCF_000690535.1 Cariama cristata | reverse complement strand
AATGCCTGGCCCACCTTTAAGGGAGGAGGTGGAGGGAAGAGATGGGAAGCAGAGAGGGGAGGGGAAAAAGAGAGAGGGGAACATACCGAGAAAGAGAAACAAACAAAAGTGGGGTTAGTAGTGGTTACGGATTAGTGTGCAAGGCCCGCCTGGCAGACCACCGGTGAAACACCTTGAGAGCATGGAGGTTCAGGCTGCCCGACCGAAAGCACGAGCCCCCCGGGAGAGAGAAGGGCTGGGCAGGGATGGCTGTGAGCCCAGCTGGCTCCCCACTGTCTGTGGGGTGTGCTGGGCACCTCCTGCCCGGCGGTGGGGTTTCACCGACATGGCACAGATCGCAGAGGCTCAGTTGGCACAGGGTTATCCCCTTCAGCCCCTCCTGCCTCTGGGAAGGCAAGCTGCCTCAGCAACACCGCAGAAGGTTCGTCTGCCGGGCTGGATGTACGCAGCCGTTCTGCCTGCAGAGGCCAGGAAGGAGAGCAGGATTTGACCTGGAGTAGCGAGGTAGTGGTCACCCCCTGTAACTCCTTCACCGGCCAACATCCAAATGATGCAGCCCGGACCTTGGGAAGGAGCAGCAGGAGGTGAAGCAGCTGCTTCCCAGACCAGGGAATGGTTAGCAAGCATACTGCTGCCTTCAGCCCCAGGCACTGCAGGCAGGACACCCTTTTGGTGGACTGAGGGAGCTCGGGCAACAGGGTTCAGCATCACGGACCCCAGCAAGTACGGCTCGTTGTCCCAGAGCATCCCTGATAGAGGTGAGCAGTCTAGCAAGTGACAGGGGGAGAGGTTTTTGGGGAACGAGGGCTGGGAGTAAATGGAGGAGATGAAGTGGTGGGGGCAGAGGGCATCTCCTGGCTGAAGTATTAGGTCTGAGCAGTGATCAAAAGAAAGGCACAGCGGTGTTACGCAGCATTAGTTAGGGTAGGGGTGAGGGAGAGAAGGGAGCAGAGGAGGAGAAGACATTGCCAGTTCCAACTCCCCAGAGGGACATTCCCCTGTTCAGTGGACAACCCCACTCCAGTTCAATGGCCCATGTCTTCCCACCCTGTGCCTGGCAGTGACCACACACCCATGGTCGGGGCGTTGGAACCGTCTCTGCTCAGTAACCTCCTCCAGCTGCATCCCTCCACCCCTGCCCCCAAATTCCCCGATCAGCGAGGGGCACTAAGGCAGCAAGGACGGGGAGTTAGGGAACAGGGTGTTGTATTCTTCCTGAAAAGTAATGTCTCTGAGTCTCCGGAAAGCCAGAAAAGTGAGGATGCCCTGTGAGGAGAGAGAGGGTTGTGGGGAGGAGAATCAGTAAGGCAGAGCAAACCAGAGCATTTGATTGAAATCAAAACCCCAAGGAACCAGAGGAAGAGGATGCCTCTTTAGCCACTCACAAGCCCGTGCATCAAGGAGGACCACTGCAGGTGGTGGCACCTCAAAAAGGGTCCCAAGGGACCCCTTGCAAAAGCCTTGCTCCTTGTCACACTTTCTGCTGGAGCTTGCAAGGGGCTTTCGGCAGCACTCGAGTGCAGGACGCAGTTCGTGGGGGGGACACACACGCTGCTGTCCCTTGCCCCTGCTTGGTGTCACCTTGGCAAGGGTGCTGACCGTACAACCCTTTGCAGCCCCCCTTCCTCTCTGACAGCTTCGTGGTCTTACGGCACCCTTCCTACCTGGCCCCTGTCTAACATTAACGCCTGTAGGGAGAGGAGAAGATAAAGCCACAAGGACTTACGCATGGAGACTGGCCTAAAATGCTTTCCTGCTTGGCATTGTCCTGCTACTTCAGACAAAAATCACTCAGGCTTGGTACTTTCAGAGATGGGAGGAAATTGTGGGGGATACTTATATTGCACACCACAGTTCTTTCAGGAAACTAGCAATAAAGAACTGCTGGGGAAAGGGCAGTCTTAAGAGACAGCACCATCACCTTCCTAAGAGGCAACCCAGTGAGGCAGCACTGCAGTCGTGGGTGCAGACGGAGAGCCCAGAGGGAAGCCGGTCACAGCCTCCTGTGGCCACTGATGACTTTTCATGTGATGGGAGCAAAGCAGGGAGGGAGATGGGTGCAACCCCCGGCCTGCAGCTCTCTTCTCTGCTTAGCGTCTGTGAGGTGAAAATGCTGTTAAAGTCCTCTGACGTGCAGGGAAAATGATGTTTGGGGAGCTGACTTGTCCAAGGTCATATTGGAGGTTTTCAAAGACAATCCTTACTGGGATATGGGACTCTCTTTCCCATTGTGCTTATTAATGTTCTAGCACCTTCTTCCACGTAAGTTTTTGAGTCCTTGTTTCCCAAGTTTACCCCCTCACCACCTCCCCTCCTGCTTTTCCTTCTCAGAAGCCATGTGGACTGAGATCTCAGAGCGAATCACTCTTAGCCCGTCACCTTCCATTCCCCACAAGCTAATACAGCGCAGAAGACACTTGATCCAACATCACAGCTGTTGTACTCACCCAGGTGAAGATGGAGAAGAACGAGAACGTGATGGCTGCTCGGGCTGCATCCCCTCCCTCATTCATTGGGTTGTCCTCTTGTTTTGAAGCTTGCCACTGGTTGGTCAGAAAGCAGAAGCCAACGAACCAGAGGAATGCCCAAAAGGCTGGGATGGACCACCACCAGCATGCCAAAGGGGAAAGGGAGAGACATCAAGAAGGTGTATGTGAACAGAACATAAACAAATTACGTTTCTCTGGAAATTCCAACCCTACGAGACCCACCAGTGTGTTGCAGACTGGGCTAAGCTCTGACTGTGTATCCTGCCTAAGCCCAAGCGAGCTGGGAGACTCGCTGACGGCTAAATTGTCAAGGTGACAATAGGTGTCTGCAGAAAGTACCTCAGGAGAGTTCATTTGCTTGTGTTTGGATTGATCACAGGACTTGCATTTGGCCTTGGGAGGGAGCCTGAAGGGCTTCCAGTACAGGAGCGATCACCTGGGCTCTCTGAAACAGCCACTGCTTCGCAACCCTGTCCTGCAAGGACAAGCGAAGAGCAATTCCTTCCAAGGGAGCTGCAGAAGAGTGGGAAGCAGCCAGCCTGCAGTTGTACAGAGACCGGCTTTTGCTCAGGACGGCACAGGATAAGACTCACACCAGGGAAAGGTGCTGAAGGATCATTAACATGCTGCACCCCTGGGAAAGGAGTGAAGGAGGAACTGGTGTTCCCCAGGGGTCAGTGTTGGGGC
>NW_009612928.1:0-233 GCF_000690535.1 Cariama cristata | reverse complement strand
GGGCTTTGGTGGGGGGGTTGGACCCTGTAAGGTAAAGGCAGAGACTCACCCTCCCTGGAAATCCGTCTGTGGTTTCCCAGAGTGCCGGGCAGGAGAAGCCGCTGTCGTTGGGAAGGAGCGACGGTGGGAGTCTGCAGAGCAGGAAGGCGACCCGAGCCCCAGCCCTCCCAGGTATGTGTGCCATGAAGCAGCACCCCGATTTAGGGGGTGTCCCCCACCCTCCGGGGCTTTGC
>NW_009612927.1:628-14367 GCF_000690535.1 Cariama cristata | reverse complement strand
AGCCGCATTCGCGTCCCGCCGCCCTCTCCGCCTGCCTCTCCATTTCCTCCCGCTCCCTCCGTCAGCTCTCTGTAGCCTGGCGTGTTTCTCTGTTTCTCGCCCTCCCTCTGTGCAGCTCTCTCCATGAAATGGAGCCGAACAATTGCACCGGAGCAGCTTTTTCTGTTACGGCCATATGTCCGTGTGCCGAGGCACCATTTCTCTTGCGGTATTTTGAATGCGTTCGTGCTGGAAATGCTAGGACAATAACAATGTGAATTTCTGCCTCTGCCTTTTTGGATGATAATGAGATTTGAAATCCAGCGTGAATGAGATCTGATGGATGGCTGTACTGATGTTTTGAGCTGGTTTAGTTCAGAGTCATCTAAGATGCCCAGGCCAGATACTGACAGTAGGACCTTTCAGAGGAAAGGAGAGCATCGCCATGAATGTTACCTGCCATCCCAGCACCGAGAGGGCACACCAAGTCACTAAAGTGGCATCATCCTTTTTTTCTTTTTTTCCCCCTCCTTTTCTTTTGGAGATAGATATGGTTCTGCAATCAAAGAACTCCAGTAATTGCCCAGTTCCTTAAATATGAAAAGACGATGCCTGCCTTCATCTGCAGGGCACCTGAAATGACAGTAGCCACGATCAGCGTACACTGCCCTATTCCCCTTGATGTGGCGTTAGCTGAGGCTGCCTCTGCAGCACAGGACCCTCTCCACTTGTCCCCTGATCTGCCCCCTTGAAATCCCTGCTGGAGTGCCCGTAGGTCTGACCCCTCTCATGCGTGGGGGATGTGTGTGTGTGTGTGCACAACCCTGTGTCTCTCCTCTTGGTAAAAAGAAGCTTTAAGACTGGGAGCCATCCTGCCCCGTAATTCATGTACGCTCAGCCTCAAATACACAGTGACAACAACTTAAATGTCAACATTCCTAGTTAATCCCTTGCTAACAAAATATGCCTGGAAAGAGATGGCTCTGCATAATCTCCAGTGAACAAGATCTTATTTTAGCAGTACAAGCACTTGGGACATTTCCTCAGTTTGACCAATGAAACCGAAAGATTGGCTTTGATAATCGCAGCTGTAAATGATGCGTTTGATCCCCTCAGTGAAGCAGCCCACTGCATGTGGCAGAGCATACAAACCCTCCTCTGCCCGAGCGCTCCCCCAGAGCCGCGGCAGGCTGGTCTTCCTGGGTGGTGTCTGTCTGACAAGGGATGTGATTTCTCTTCTCTGATGTTCGCTGCACTCCTCTCTGTTCAGCAAGATGTCCACAGACTCTTCCTTAGTCACATTTTCCAGCCCAAACAGCTAGCAATATTAAAAAGGAAGTTATAGGGGAAAATGGATTTTAATACCCTTAAGGGAGCATTGGAGCAGGGACCGTAGACGTGTGGTGTTTGGATTCCTCTCTTGATGTGTTGAGGCCAGCCTCGCGCCTATCCTGGGGAGCCCAGGCAGCCCTTGAGTGGTGTTCACATTGTCTCCCTGCGGCCGTTTCAAGCCTTCAGCATAGGCAAAAGGCAGAGCACCCAAGGTGAGGAGATGAAGCTCCGTGCTGTTCAAAGCAGTCCGATGTTTTCAGTGCCGTGGCTCCCCACAGGCAGGATACCTGCGCTTCCCAGGCTGGCAGCCTCAGACGCAGGGCAGCAGCATCCCCGCTCGCAGGCTGCAGAGCTAGGGGGGGTACCGAAATAGGGTTTCTTGCCTGGGCTGGATTGATGCCTGAGCTCTAGGCCCAGCACAAAAACACAGTAGAAAAGGTGGTGGGCCATTCTTCTGGTGATTACTCCAATTTAACACATAGTCCTTGCATCCTCTGGTTATTTGTGCCTGTGGTGTGCAAGCACATGTTGGGGAATTTCATCATTCTGCCTGTGGTTTTCAATCAGTGGGTTCCTGCACACCAGCGGCACCTTACACTTGATGATAAAATGATATCCACTTCTTCCCCTTGCGTTTTATGGGGTTTTTTTCTTCTTTTTCTCTTTGTCACTTCCTTTCTGAAGGATGTCTGAGGGGTGCTCTCCCCACCATTATTTCAGTCTCTTATTTCCGCCTGACTCCGTTCACACTCTCTTTCTCACACCGCCTCTCTTTTATTCTGCTTTGTTCTTCCACCACCACCTGTCACTGAAGCCTCTTCCTTCCCTACTGCGTTATCTTCTAGAGACCTATTGATCTCCTTTTTCTCCATTCCTAATCTCTCCCTTCCATCATTTTCTAAAATATCTTCTCCGTCTCCCTCTTTCCCACTGCCCAACCCTTGCCCGTGCCTTAGCCATCCCTCCCCAGTTCCCCACCATGGAAACACCCCTCCACCAAACTCGCAGTTGCTCCATGCCTGTTGTACACCACAACTGCACAGCAACACTCTCTTTTGCACCACGTCAGCCCTGCTCGTGTTCATTCAGTGCCCTGTGTGAACAGGCCGCTCACCCACTGCCACCCCTGCTGCAGGCAAGCAGCCACGGCTCAGGCTGGGAGGACGGGCAGTGGAAGGAAGGCTGCTCGCCCAGCCCTCCACTTGCTTGTCCTCCGGCATCTCCTGCTCGCAGCACTCGGAGGCAGGCTGCTGAGCTTTGACCTGGCCCAGTATAGCTGTGCTTACGGCTGGAGCTGCCTTCTCCTCTGAGTGTCCCTCCCGCAACCTCTCATCCCCTGGAGGAGTCCTCCCCCAAGGATGTATTTGCCCCAGTATGCCCCATCACTCCTCCCATAGGGGCTCTTGGGGGCTGCCATTGCTGCCCCTCTCCACTGCTCCTGCCTGCATCTGCCTTCCTCTGCCCTGCCAGCTCCTCACCTCCAGGGTCCTGAGCCCTCCTAGAGCCTCCACACCGCTGGTCCTCTGGACCCCAGTGGGATGGAAATGCAAGGGCCTTGTGCAGCTTAAGTCAATGTAGAAAGATGTGACTTCTGAGCTAGGATGGGCTCCTTAATTATTTAGTAATGAGTCTAAGGTAAGCACCTTGAATCCACATAACTGTTAAAGATGGCTTCGTGTAGCCCTGAGCCACCCTCTATCACCTTGCTGTGCCAAAACAAGCGTGCAGCACACTCAGGCTCTGGAGATAATTGGATATCTTCGAAGCCTCCATTCTTCTGCAGAACTTGTAGTGCTTCCATCTTTCCCTGCCCTCGCCATATTCCTGACTCTCTTCCCATCTACTGTGACTGTTTTCTATTTTTACTCTTAACAAAGGGTTGTGGGCTTAGAGGCTGCTCTTGTAGCTGTAGATGTAAAATGCCTGCTGTGTGGTGTTTGTAATGAAAGAACCGCTCCTGGAAATTAACTAATTCACAGACCTAACTAATTAACTCTGCAGCCACGTGGAACTGTGGAGGAGTGTCAGTGTGGATTCATTGCCGAGGGCGCTGGGCTGGGGGAGAGAAGGGAGGCGGAGAGACCCATGTCTGTGATCCCAGCTCTTCCCCTCGCCCCTGCCACCGTAAGTAAGTAATTTCCCATCCCTGTCCCCCTTCCTCGTGCCCTCACTCTCTTTTTCAGTCGAGCTGCTCAGGGCAGGAGCTGTTTCTCATTATGCCTATTCAGTGCCTTGTACAGGGAGGCCTTGACATTGGCGGGGGCACTAATCGCTGCTGTTATACAAACAATAAATACTGGGCAGACAAAGAATTATCGAGCCAGATAGCTCCAGATGTCAGTTTGACCCTTTCTGGATTTTCTCCTTTTGCTATCTCTGCCTCCAGGAGAATGGCCGCACGGCTTTGACAAGGGCAGGTGATTCCTCCATGGTGGCACCGCATCCCATCTCTTCTCCTTCCCTCAGGCCCAAACCCAGCCCTCCCTGGAGCCAGTGAAGAGACTCCTGCGGAAATACATTGGAAGTGGACCAGGCTCTTCCACGCTAAGCAGCATAGTTTTGACATCAGCCCGCCAGTGTTTAGAGTACACCGGGAGCCAGACAAGGTCACCCATACTATCTCAAGGCTGGATGTTTGATAGGAGAGGTTTCCCTCCATGCATCCTCCCATGGACATTCGGTACATCCACGCTACTGGCCCTGGCTCGCTCTCCCCCCCGCACATGCCACTGGAGCTCCCCGGGGAGCTCCGCTGGGCACCCATGTGGTGTTCGCTGGCAGCACGTGGACAGGGTGAGCCCGCAGCCCACGGACCTGCTGAGAGACAGCCAGGAGCTTCCCTGACCCACGGGAGGGTCACCCCTTCCTCCTGCCCACCACGTGCCCCCGAGCAGGCAGCACAGTAACTGCGGCTTGTCCTTGCTGGGAAGGTGGTTAGGACTGGTGCTTGCTGAGTAATGCACAGCTCACATGGGTTTCTGAGGCTCGGGGCAGCCAGAACATGCGAACTAGAAAAACCCCGTTCCACCGAGTCCCAATGGGTCGAGGCGGTGACAGCTGGTGCTGTTTGGGATCAGGGATGGTGCCTGATGTCGTGGCTGCATGCACTCCCAGCTGACACGCAGGGCTGAGCACTGCTGGGACCGCATCCAGCATACGAGGATGCAGAGGCACTCAGGCTGGGGACCTAGAATGAGGAGAGGAAGCAAAATAATTGCTGGATGAGGGAGGAGATACATTCAGCTCCTTGACTTAAGCGTGTCTTCCCGCAGGATTGCTGGGCTGTGCTTGCTGACTGTGAGCTCTGGCCACCAGGGACAACAGAGCGGGAGCTTTTCCAGCAGTTGATGGAAACTCGAGGAGAAGGCTCAGAGCTGGGCAGTGCTCACTGAGGGGACGCACGACGATGACTGCCAGGCTGGGAGTACGCGAGTGTGCGTGGTAAGGCATACCTGGCACTGGGGCAGGTGACAAAGCGTACCTGAGATCACTTTGGGATGAGCCCTCTGCATTCCTCCATCAGAAACAAATCTGATGTCACTCATTCCTCCTTTTACTCCTCCTGGATATTGCAAACATCTTGACACTGTGACGCAAAAGATGGTGCAAGGATGCCCCTGCCAGTGAAGACCCAAGTCACTGTGCCTGTGCAGCACCACAAAGCCCCGTAGACTTCAAAGCTCTGGCCTTGATCCTGTGGACCCATGGTACCTTTTTGAAGCTGTGTACACAGTAATAAGGGTAAGGTTTGTTATAGAAGGCACGCTGCTGAACTGAGGAAGCAGGACTAGTACAGGGCTCAAGCTGACTGATGTCCCACCAGCTTTGCTGTGCCTGTATGCTCTGGTACAGAGTTAGCAACAGCAGAGCTAACTGTCTGTACTCCACTGGTGTCAGTGTCACCAAGGTGGCAAACACTGCAGGACCATGCAGATTGGCTCTTCAGGACATTGGCTGACCTGGCAGCTGCCTGAGGTGTAGCTTTCACGAGGAATGCCTTGTCACCAGGTGTCATCCACATCACTGTAGAGCTGTACCCAACTGTGATTCTCAGGTACCTTCAGATCTGCCCCTGGTTTGGTAACCTTGCCTTGCTTCCTAAGGATCACTCTGGTTATTGCTATGGTTGGTGACTGTGAACCTGTAGACAACTCAAAGACAAATTAAAGTAACTGGGGTGTTGAAAGCCTCCTCTTTGTAATTTCTTCTTGCAGGACTTTATGTGTTTGTCAGAGCAGATTGTCGGAGGTCAACTACGAGGGCAGAGCCAGAGCTGAGGAGATGTAAGGATTAACCTAGCAAAACCACTATCTGTGGTTCAAGACCACTCGTGCTTTCAAGTTCTGCCAGGCTGCGAAGGCTGGAGGTGATGTGAGTCTCCTGTACCCGACTGACCCATGCCTTAGAGGCTGTGCTCCTTTTCACACCAGATCTGCCAGAGGTCTGGAGAACCAGCTGCGCTGGTCCTTACAGGCAGGCTGTTTCTTTTGACCTGGCAGTGCTTGGGCTTGCCAGTCTGGGCTTGCCCCCCAGCACCTCTGGTCTAGACCATTACCTAGATGGTCTAGGTACCAGCTTATGCTGCATCTGGAGCAGGTAGCTCAGGCGAAGGACAGCAGAGAGCCATTACCGCAGCAGAGTTTTTTTCCAGCAACTGTGGTTGTTAATTTGCCCGATAATAGCGACAGATATTTGGGCAGGAAAAAATCAGCAATAAAACACCAGTTAGCAGTTTGAAGTTTTAATTCCCCTACTGTCCTCACTCATGGCACCCAGCCTCTGTGCCCTCTTACTCTGGGTCCTAGCTGCATACCCCAGCTTTGCTAGGTTTCTTTGGACCATCACACACACAGGTATGTGCCATTCCTCCGCCTCACCCCAGTTCCCATCTGTTGTCCTGGCCTGTTGCGTGTCCCTGAGCTCAGCCTGCGGCACTGTACCGTCTCAGGGGCTCCTGGGTGAAAGGTTGGGCTGGGGACCATTGGGTCTGGCGAGAGGGGACAGGAGGGACCCTCCTACAGCACAAACCGTTCACTCGCAGGTGACTTTAGAGGACTCTGCTCCAGCTCTGAGAGCAATTGGCTTAGCGCTTGAGCACGATTGCTAGAAAACGTGTCTCTGGTTACCAGCTGTATTCTAGGTTCATCCACCTGAACCCAAGCACCGACCTCTGCTCATCATGTAACTGCCGCTGTGCAGGACGAGCGGCCGGCACACTGCAAACACCCGGGCACCACACCTGAAACATGCACAGCCCTGCCCAAACCCCCCTGGGACGGGCAGCGGTGTGGGTGCTGGTCCCCTGCTGCAAGTGCGGGGTGCAGGCAGGGGGAAGGCGACTGGCTGTCCCCGCTGAGCGGGGGGCTGGGAGGGGAGGGGGGGTGTGCAGCTGCAGCGTTGGGCAAGAGATGCTAATGGAAAACAGAAACAATTCAAACTACATGGTGGTGGGGGAAACGCTAACAACATTGTGAGCTTGCAGCTTGTAAGTGTCCTGCTAGTGAAATAACTGCTGGTGAAATCACTTTTTTTTTTTCCTTTTCTTTTTTTCATTAGGACACAGAAGTTTTCCAGCTTGTTATACCATGGCCAACAATATTCTTCAGTGTCAACAGGGTCTTGGGCAAGCCAATATTTCTGCCGCTAAGCACTACCAAAGAAAGAAGAGCAGCGCGTTGTATCCCCTTCCCATGTGCTAGTCCCTAGGAGCATCGCCTGTCTCGGTCCGTGGGCAGGCAGAGGGTGCAGAGGGGTCCCTGGCAGGGCTGCAGCGGCTCTCGGGGCATGCTGTCCCTCTTTGCTGGCAGAAATCTGCAGGGCAAGTGCGCTGCAAATGGCACCCTTTGGAGACAGAGGCTGGGAGGGCTGGAGCAAGTCTTTTTTTTCCTCTGGGAGGTGGCAGAGCACATTCTAGATAATCATTTCACGCTGCTTGGGAGTGGTGCATAGTTTGGTTTCTCATTGGTTGTGTTAATTGTGTGGTAAGGTGCCTAGAGCCTTCTGTTGGTATCTTTATTTCTTTAAACACAAATGAAGAAGGCATTAAATCAATTGTTCCTTTTTCTTTGCTCTCTCTGCTCTTATCATTATTTCTATGACGTACTCTTAGCTGTACTGGGCTTTTGCTTTTTCAGCTGAATCAGGTACACTAAGTGAGAGTCCCAGGCTGAATTTCCTGCAGACTCAAGGAGGCTGCGCTGAGGAAACACGCCTTACATCGCTGGTTTTCCCCTACTGCTATTTCACTTACGTTTCAGGGCACTTCCGAACCTTATTTGCTGGCCAAGGCTTCGGTCTGTGACCCCTTGCACGCCTAACCCTCCCGCAATGCAAAAATAAAGAAAAAAGCTCTGCAGTATGGCATTCACTGAGACTAGAATACAGTTCTCTTACCCCTTCAGGTACTTTGCTTTTCATCTGGATGGGCTAAATCCATGTGATTCGGTTGGCCCCTCTGCTATTTCAACTTCTACGTCCTATAGCTAGGAGCAAAACCCTGGAGTCCTGGGTTTGATCCTTCTCCTGCTATTTAGCAAATAGTTTGTAACCAAATGGCAAACTCTGAGTCGAGGCCCTCTCTCCTCGCCAAACTCCATAAACGATAATTACTCCTGGAGTTCAAGTGGTGGCATGTTTTGTGAGAGATGTGGAAGCCTAGTATGCAGCTTTCAGATAGACGTAATTGTGCTTATGATTCCCCCCCCTCCTTTTTTGTTCCCAACGATTTATTAAATTTGCACATTGAAAACTTGCTGGAAAACTATGTCTGTCAACAATCTGCTTATCGTGGTGTGCCAGAGATCAAAATACCTGTACACTGATTTGGGGGCATTTGTTACACATATGGACTGGTGAAATCAGACGCGCATGGTCCTTGAAGGCTGAGGAGTTTGTGTCTATCATTACGTAGCAGGACAAAGGCAGACTTGGTCCTTCCCAGAGTGTCATGGTTTAACCGCAGCTGGGAATTCAGCCTCGCAGAGCCGCTTGCTCCCTTCCCCCCAGTGGGATGGGGGAGAGAATTGGAAGGGTAAAAGTGACAAAACTGGTGGATTCAGATAAAGATCGTTTAATAGGTAACGCAAAAGCCACGCACACAAACAAAGCAAAACAAGGAATCCATTCCCCACTCCCCATGGGCAGGCAGGTGTTCAGCCATCTCCAGGAAAGCAGGGCTCCATCACGCATGACGGTGACTTGGGAAGACAAACACCATCACTCCAAATGTCCCCACCTTCCTCCGTTTTCCCCCAGCTTTATATGCTGAACATGACATCGTATGGTGTGGGATATCCCTGTGGTCAGTGGGGGTCAGCTGTCCTGGTTGTGTCCCCTCCCAATTCCTTGTGCATCCCCAGCCTCCTTGCTGGTGGGGTGGGGTGAGAGGCAGAAAAGGCCTTGGCTCTGGGTAAGCCCTGCTCAGCAATAACGAAAAGATCTCTGTGTTATCAACACTGTTCTCAGCACAAATCCAAAACCTAGCCCCATACCAGGTACTATGAAGAAAATTAGCTCTATCCCAGCCAAAAGCAGCACATAGAGGTGCGACTCTATGTCTGCACCATGCAGAGGTCAGAACAAGGGACGCTCTTAATTTGGGACCGAGTTCTTGGAGTCTTCATGTTTTCTTTTAAACTTTGACTCTTCTTTGTCTCTGGTGATATCTACTGCAGAGGGATGCTGGCCTCTTTGCTTGCCCTAAATTCTGTTGTACTTACCTCATTACTCTCCTAACGATGAGCTGACAAATCCTTTCGCTTGATTTACTGGCAGTGTTACAGGTGTGTGGAACACTTGTCAGTACCTTGCTACTACATGCCTAATTTTTCAAACGGCTGGGTGTGCTGCCTTCCTTTGCAAAACGTCCCTGCACATTTACCTGGTATTATTCCCCTGCCGTGGGTTTTATCACATACCCGGCACCCAAAGCTTCCAGGGCTATGCCCTAGGATTTCCTCCTCCCCCCCCCAAAAAAAAAAACCCCACCACCCAGCCCTATGTGCAGGTGTTGATGTAACTGGCCTTCTGATAAGATGTGAGCACAGGAATGACATGATGCAGCAGCTCTCCAGCTGGTTGTGGGTACTCTGGACCAAGGATGGTCCAGCACCCACTCTGCGACAGGCAGTGGGGCAGTGTGCGTCCCTCCTCCTCCTGCCCTTGCAAAGAGCTCCCAGCTGCCGCAGCCCACAGCGCAAGTTTGCACCCCACCTTTCACTTCTCATCTGTTTGTCTTTTTAAACTAGAAAAGGACGTTTTCACTGATCAAAGCCCAGAAAACAGACCTCGCCACCACCTGCATGAGCGCACCTCTGAGATCAGAGGTTTTGGAGCGAGGGAGCAGGGCAGGTGAGAGGTTTCCAGACATCGCAGGGCGATGGAGCGGGAGCTGCTGGGAAGGGAGAAACATCAACATTTTGCACACACATTTCTTCACCAGTTGGGCAGAGCTCTTCTGCTCTTCTTCTGGTTGTGTTGCTAGGAGAGGAGTGCTCTGCCCTCTCCATGGCTATGAATAGCTCGCTCTTGTTTATTCAGCTCAGCTCCGCCTGCCGGTTACAACCACAACCGGCACCGTCTCATTGCATGACACCACCATAAAACAATGCAACTGCCAGAGAAACAGTCCTCCCCTCCGCCTGAGAAGTCTTCAGGATCCCTCTCCAGTGCACCGCTCCAGAGCCGTCCTTCTCCTCCTCTCACCACACTCCACACGGCGCATCCTCTGCCTCCGGCACAAAGGTCTAAACCCAGCCCAACGGCGCACCGTCACCCCCAAAATGCAACGCTGAGAGGCAGGACCTGCAAATCAGGGCATGAGCTCAGAAATCTGGCTTGGAAATACATGCACGATCACCTCAGGGTCCTTTTCTGCTATTCCAGTGTCGGAGCCTTTCATGAGCTAGAAAAGTTACTTTTCCTTTTTTAGTGAAGGCTGAGATTCTTGCATAAGCCCATGAATCCAAGATCAGGGACTTCAAGAAAAGTAACAGATGGCTTGAAAATTGGCAGTAATGGGATTCCCGAGATTTTCTTAAGAATATTTTGTCTGAGGTCTGACCAGGAATGAAGCGTCTACAGCACTGGAATTAGATGGGCTGTATTGACCATGGGAAAAACTAATGGGGCTGAGCAAAAGAGTCTCCAAAGTGCTGCAAAATGTGATCAAGCACAGCGTTTCAGAACGTCTGCTCCAAGGGACAGAGGGGCAGGCAGCAAACACAACCATCCCACACATTATGAGATGGGATGCACGTGTACGGACAACCACAGACGGCCGTGCAAGTTCCGAGTAGCACGGCGTACACAAAACTCCCAGCTTTCAGAACAGCCCGGGCACTCGACTGAGAAGAGTAAGTACTAGGCAAGGCAGAGCAGCATAGATCAGAAGAGGTATGGATGGTTGCTGCACAGGTACAGATGAACCACCCCTTCTTTTTCAGCATCATGAGCTTCCATGTGTGTGTATTTCCCTTGACGTCTTGTCTTTCTCCACCTGGGAATTTTGTTGGGATGAAGTCTCAATACCACATAAGTTTATCCAGAATTTCCACATGCCCGTCAGGCCTTTCAGATAGCCAGGCTGCTGAACATCCAGAAATTCAGGATAGGTCGACTGCACACTGGGGAGGTGAACTGTATAGCATGCATGCACTACGTCTAACGAATGCAAAAATTGTCAGACCTGCTGTGCATATGCTGTGCAGATGATCTGCATACGAACCGTATGCCCAGCGCACTCTAAAGGTGTCTGGTCTACCCTGAATGTGTAGAACATCTATATGGTGCGGGTATAGGTATTCCTGCTTAGGAAACAGGACAAACATATGCGGTTTTTTTACACATTATTGATGTATTTGTAGAGGAGGGGACAGCTGAATGCTTCAGTGCAGTAGACAAGGAAACTTAGGTATATACATATGTACGGAGGCTAGACTGTCCTATTTCATGCTACTTGTTTTACAACAGCCACTTAAGCAATGTAACAGGGGTCGGGGTCCTATTATAGAAGACATTGTACATGTACATAGTGAAAAGGTGTTATTGCCCTGCTCCCCCCAAAAATCCCCCACCATATAATCTAAATTAATAGAAGTGCAAGAAAGGGGCATTGTAATTCCTACTGGATAGACAATGAGCCAAATAAAAGGAAGCTCTTCGTCTCCTAAAGCAGGACACAGGTAAATTTTAGACATCTGAGTGCAAATTATGATCCTGCAAACCCTTGTTCAGCTCACGCCTGGTGCTGGGGATGCCCAGACCCCTCAGGCCCAGCAGATTTGACAGTGAGGCCCCACGGCTTCAGCAGCTCTACTCTGCACCTATCTGAGAAAGCCTCCCACTTGACAAGGCTAAGCACAACAGCAGAAACAGGAGGAGCCAGACAAGAAATGCCTCTTTGCCTAAAGGAGCATACCTCCAGGATGGGCTCTGTGCAAGCCCCCACAGAGGATGACGCTTCTTTTTAAAGTGCAGTGTCCAAAGGGGTTAAAGCATCCATGGAGGATCTGGAAGACCCAGCCTGCACTGCCTCCTCTGCCCCAGGGCCTTCCTGTCTGCATCTCCCATGGATGTGCTCCAGCTCCGGAGCTGCCGGCTGTTTTGGAGAGAGAGGCCATGCTCACCTCTTCTGCCAAAGGCATTATGATTTTCTTTAAAGAGTTGTGGCTTCCCTGGGCACACACACACTCCAGAGGGGAAGCATCTGCAGGAATCACCAGCCTGGCTGTTGGGGGTTTTGGTGGAGCAAAGGGGGAAGCCCATGCTTCAGTCCACTCTCGAGTGACCACTTCTGACTCCTACCTCATGTCTCTTTAACATAAAATTCAGAAACAGGCGCTGGGCAAAGGGACCCATGTTTTCCTTCGTACATGGAATGCCATGAGATCAATGAGATTAAACATGTGCTTACACGCTGTCCTGAATTGGGGCCATGAGGAGAGCAATGGGAAAGTAAACAGAAGAGAAACGTTATGGAAATGAAGGAAGAGGGAAAATCCACCCTGCCAAGAGCAGCAGCTCTCACCAGTTGCAAGAAGATATGGCCTCACCCAGAGCTGATTAGGCATTAGGAAGTCCAGGGACTGGAAAAGAACACCAAGCAATCTTCATCAAGGTTCAAAAATGGCCTGAACGAGTGAGACTTGGAGTAGTGGAGAAAGGCTATCCATTGGGTGCAGCCGTTCCCAGAGAAGGTAAGTTTAGCTCTGGGTTGTTGCTCCCCATTAGCAGAATGTGGATACTTGAAATGATCAGGCTTCAACCTGTGACAATAGAGAGGCTTTTGTTCTCCCTTAAAAGACTTGGAAATCTTGAGCTGGATGTTAGGCTCAGGAGATGTGTCAGAGCCTTGCTGCAGACCCTGTGCACTGGTAGGCACGGCTGCTGCCCTACATCCCGTTGCAGAGACTGCGGGAGATGAAGCTGGATGTGATGACCAATCTGCGTATAATCTGGCTTTGCTTTCAACAGGTTGAGTGTGGCAGTCATCCTCTTCTGAGGACCTGCAGTGCCAGCTCGCAGCGCTCGGCAAGGTGAGTCCTGTTGAGGAGAGCACTTGGGCAGCCTGTGCCAGGGGGTTGACTGACACCTTTGCCCAAGGCTTTGGTGAGAGCGTGCGCTACCAGCTCCCAAGTGCCTGACCGCAAGTGGTTTGATTTGGTTTTCCTGCCTGTCAAATTCTAGACTGTACATTCTTCCACCTTTTTATATTCTCCACGTTGCCTTCAGTCCTTTCACCCAGATCTCTTGGCCCTACCCTGCTCTTCCAGCTGGGAAATTTGTTAAGAGTGTCTCTGATTTTCCAGCCTTCCCTCCTGGCTTTGCTCTTCCCCTTCTCCTTTCTCCCCAGTCATTCTTGGTTGCAGTCTTCCTTCCCTGCTTGACCTCTATTTCTCTTTCCTGGGAAGCACCTCATTTGCATCTGTCCTAGTATCTAAGCTACAAATTAGACCTGTTTAAAATTTCTCACAGTGAAACCCTGACTCGTATAAAACTTTTGAGTTTTGGGGAGATTGTAGGAGCTCTATTTTTGGGAAGCGGCTTTTCTATTAAGCACTTGAGTTCAAAAATGTGCATTCTCCCTTCTGGTACAGGTTCAGAAGATGACCTTGGGTAGCTCACTTCATCTGTCTGAATCTATTTTACCACTTGTCAAATTTAGATAAAAATACTTGCCTGAGTTAGTAACATGTCTTTGAGATCATTGGACAAAAAATGCTATCCAAGTGGTGATTACTATGATTATTATAATTATTAAATTAAACCAGCTGATGCTTGTGCAACACTCTTCTGGGCTCTGCGGACCTTTTCCACTGAGACTCACAGGAAAAAACTTTTGTTGTCCCTGGACAGGGATGTGTTTTTTGAGACTGAGTTTTGTGGGTTTGTTATGAAACGTATGACAGCCGGTCATGTGGTTTGCTTTC
>NW_009612927.1:314-614 GCF_000690535.1 Cariama cristata | reverse complement strand
GAACCCATACGTAAGGCAGCACAGAGTTTAATGATTCACACTGGCTATGTTTTGGTTTAGCTTTTGCTGGATGTAGGGTGTACAAACCTGAATGTCCAGGGAACCCTCTCAGCTGAAGTCACTGAAAAAAGTTTGCCCAATCTCTGCAAGCCTGGACCAAACATGGCCACGCTGTTGGGTGAGATCCTTTCTGGGTGTCTTGGGTTGTCAGAACCGGCCATGCCTGGAGATACCTGGACTTTCTCACTGGAGAACTAGGCTCCCTCACCCCACCATTTGCAGTGCTGGAAGCTGCAAAAA
>NW_009612927.1:0-245 GCF_000690535.1 Cariama cristata | reverse complement strand
GCCATGAAGTGGCTCGCGGCTGCAGGATGGAGTTGACCGTGAGGCCCCGGGCGCTGGGTCTCCACCATTTGGCGTGCGCGGTTATTTGCACGACCTTGGGCGAATGGGGCAAATTTTCCGCCGGTTCCTCTGTTGATAACGACCCTCGAGGAGTTGGAGCGCTAGAAGACAGTTAGCGGTGGTGCTTGCGAGGGAGGGATGCGGTGGACCTGTATTATTTACTTCACAGGTTGACCGCTCGCTTT
>NW_009612926.1:11381-12672 GCF_000690535.1 Cariama cristata | reverse complement strand
GCAAAGCCCACGCCGTGCCCCACGGGTGGATGTGGGCAGAGATGGAGATGCGGTCCTGTGGGGGAGGCGGCGGGGGCCACATACCTGGTCCTGCTTTCCCCAGATGACCTGCGTCGGTGCTTTGATCTTGCTCATGTTCTCATGGAGAGAGTGCCTGGACTTTTCATCCACGATTTCTAAAAACACTAGTAGGGGCAAGAGGAGAGTCAGTCCTACAGGGGGGATGCTTTGCCTTCCCTTCTTGCAGGGGTCCCTGCAGGGCAGCCCTGTCAGCGTTCCCTCACTGGGAAACCCAGGCAGGGGTGACGGGCAAAGCCCCAGCTGGCTGTCCTTGCACTTCCACCAAGCCCAACTGCAGAGAGACCCTCCTCCAAGCCCATCTCCTTGTAGGTGTTAGTACTAATTAACCCAGCTGGGAAGGCGAGGGTGAAGCAGTGACCCCGTCACCCATGGGGCTGGCATCGCGTTGCTACCAGCGACCAAGGTGCATCCCCAAATCTGTTAATGATGTTGCCCCCTCCCACCCTCAGCAAGGCAGCAGGAGGGTGCTGGGGCCAGGTGATGTGCAGGTGACATGGGGGGCTGTGCACAGCCCCTTCCCACACCCCAGGGGTCCGGCTGGAAAGCCTGGTGAGAGGGGCTGCCGCCACATACTTACGTTTCCGGTAAAAATCATTGTGTGGGATGCGAACATCGACGAGGCCCTGGAGGATCTGCAGGAAGAGCAGAGGAGAGCTGCTGGGGGCGAGACCCGTGCCCCGCATGGGGCTGAGCGTGCCCGAGAGCACAGCAGGCAGCCGGCAGCGTGTCCCCGCCACCCCAATGTGCCCTGCACGGCCTCAGCCCCACGCGAGCTCCTTCCTAAGCACGTCTGGCAGTCACAACCTTGCTTAAGTAACAGGTTTTTCAGCGACAAGTATTTTTGTTTTTTATGATGCAAAGCCGAATTTCTCTCCCAGGCCAGCGATCCACAGCCAGCAGGCCACCATAGCCGTGACTGTGCTTTTCTTCCATCTCTTATTCTTTTGCCAAAAAAAAAAAAAGTCTTGGCGTTGCCTTACATTTTTTTCTTACTCTCCAATCTACTCGTCCCAGACTTCCTAAGAAAAACCAAGTTCCTCTCGCCTGACAATGAGGTGATTAACATTTCCATCGCTTTTTCTTAAAAAGCAAAAAACAATCCCCCTCCAGGCCAGATAACGGCCATCTTAGTTAGTTACTTATTGCTTCCTGCCAGCCATATTTACTAAAAGGCCCTTTGATATCCCAGCCCGCTACCAAAGACCTCGCT
>NW_009612926.1:2571-11287 GCF_000690535.1 Cariama cristata | reverse complement strand
ATTGCCCCGGTGAGGGGGGGATGGCAGCACCGGCTCTGCTCCCAGCATCGCCTCGGCTCAGGGAGAATCAAACCCACTCCCCACCTCCGAGACCCCCTCGCCCAGCTGCCACAGCCAGCCTGGGCTTCTTACCTGCTGCGGCACCTTGAAGCGAATGTAGGAGCAAAGCTTCAGCATATCTGCCATCTCCTCTGGTGTCGAGGGAATTAAAGGGATCCTGTCGATGCTTTCGGACTCTTGCAGCTCCCGGAGCTGCTTAATGAACTTGCTGTCAGTGGTACTTGGCAGGCCTGGGTCAAATAAGAAAGAGGGCACAAGCTAAAACCCGGACGAGACCCCCAACAGGCCCAGCAATAGAGCATCGCTGTACTGACCTCCCTTATCGCTGCCTCTGGCCTCCTGCCTGCTCACTTATTAAAAAAAAAAAAATAAAAAAGGGAGGAAGAAAAAAAATCTGTACATACAGCAACCTTAACATGCATCCAGAGATCCCCCAGCCTCCCTCCTGCTCCAGGGCTTGGCACCCCCACGCCCCGCAGGCTGACACAACATGAGATGTATTCCCTGTAGACGTGCATGAATACTTTGGCAAAACTACGGTGCTTATTTTTATGTGGCCAGTGGATGCGAATACTAATGCCCGTGCCCAGCCTGACACAGCACAGGGTTGGACAGAAAATTTCAGAAGCCCCATCTGCATGCACCTCTGTGGGGAAAATCCCCTGGCAGCTTAACCCCAAACCTCTCTGCAGCCCCCATGCAGAGGTTTCACAACCAGAAACACCCAGAGAGTTAGCCAACACCTTTCCCAGGGAGGAGCGGGAACCTTGCCATCCCCAGAACCTGGTAACTAGGTGACGTTTGCTTTGCTTTATTACTTATTTCTTGTCTGAGAGCTGCTTTCCTTGTGTGGGAGGGGGAGGGAGCTCCTATAACAACCGGGATTCAGCAAAGCCCTCCTCGGCAGAGAAGCTCCCTGCCAAACCCCCCATGCCTCCTGCAGCATGTCATGGCCAGGCTGCCCTGAGCGCCTCGGCCAAGGGAACGGTGGGGATGGAGGGGATGGAGGGGACGGTGGGGATGGAGGGGTGCTGCACAGGCACAGGGACACCCCGCTGACCTGCCCCTGGCCCCGAAGTGCCCTTCCCACTCAAAGCACCAAACGTGGGAGGACAGAGCTCTCCAGCTGCCCAAGCCCCAGCCCTCCAGCACCCTGGGGCTCTCAAGAGGCCAGACTGCGGAGGCTTTTCCCGTTGCTGCCTGGGTTCCCCCTCCAGAACCGAGAGGCTGCAGACTTGCCGGGTAAAATGCCTGCCATCCGAATGGAAAAACCGTTTTCCTCCAGAGCAAGACTTGTCCAGTTTGCCCTAGTCCCAGCTCTAACCAAGACACAGCAGAGCAAACTCCAAAACCCTGCAGAACAGCAGCCAGAACAAGGTTGTGATTTCTTCCCACGCCCTGCCAAAGATTTTCAGACTGTACATACAAATTATTTCAAAATGCTTTGCACTAAAAACCTATTTTGCCTTCAGCACTGCTCTGGGCTTTTGCACCAGCTCCTGCTTGCCCTCTCCCCGTCTCGCCTCCCCTGCATTGCCCACCTGCGGGACAGATGAGGGTCAGGCTGCAAATGTCTTCTGGGTACTGAGCAGCGTAGACACCAGCAACGTTTCCCCCCATGGAAGTGCCAACCAGATGAAAGGGTCTTCTGTTCAGCTTGATGCACTCCACAAACTGGCAGGGGAGCAGAAGGAGCATTGTTAGGGGAGAAAAAGCAATGACGTAGGGTCATTAGAGAAATTCAACTCAAAAGTTTGAGGTTGGTGGCCCTGGCCGCCTGGGAAGAGAGGGAGTGGGGCCACACAAGGCAGGGCTCACAGTGCTTAGCATCCCTCATGTCCCCACACCCCTCATGTCCCTGCATCCCTCTGCAGAGGCAATGTGATGCTGGGGCTTTACCTGGTGTATTCTCTTGGCTTGCCCACTAATGGAGTAATCGTCCAAGGCTGAGCGGGTCGTGCCCTCGTGCCCAGGCATGTCAACGCACACCAAGTGCAGGTTCTTCGGTAGGAACTGCAGAAAAAACCCAGGGGTGGTTACGGTGCAGGGGAACTGCTGTGAAGCCCAGGGATGGAAACTGGTGACCATGGGTGGGAGCAGAGGGGTGGCTCTCCTCCTAGCTGCCCCTGGTTACTTGTGCACCAGAAAAAGTCATCTCATGTACAAGGATGACATAATGAGAAACTATGGCCAAGATGTGCTTCCCATAGCAGAGTCAGGTATGTACTGCTCTTCCCCTGCGGCTCTGCATGTCATAGGCATGAAAGGGATCCAACAAGCAATGAGCACAGAGCTAAGGAGCATGTTTCTAGCACGTTACAGCAATCATCACATCCCATACATGCAACCATTGGGTCCCCAAACTGCCCCAAAGCCATCAACTCTCACTAAGTAGCAACACGATAGGAATGGAGACCCACCTTGACTATGGACAGCCACATGTCTTTGTGGGCTGAGAACCCATGTAACATCAGGATGGATGGTCGGTATCCAGGTCTCCCTCTATAGGAATAACAAAACTGATAGTCATCGTAGTTTGCGTATCTAACCTGCATACCCAGGGCTCGGCGCCAGTACCTGGAAACAAGGAGAAAACAACGCCAGTGAGTGAGGCAAGACCAGGGCCCAGCAGCAATATAAGCCAGGTGACAAGTTCAAACTCAGCCACAGAGTTGCTCATTTGCTGAGGCCAATTAGGTTGGGCTCACACCAGTCCTGTCACGAGACTAACTGGGACTAATTCTGAGCATCTGGTCCCTGGACCAGACCCTGTCCTTACACGTGACCCCTTACAGGTGTAGTGCTGGTGGTTGACTACTCATGGCTGCACTGCAGATGGCTTGTGGAAACACTCCATTTCTTAAACACCTCAAAGAAGACCCTGAATTACTAATTTGGCAATGGAAATAGGCCAAAATAACAATCCTAAAACTAAAAATGCCCAAAGGTTGGTGTGAGGAGAGAGGCCCAAAAGAGATAGGCAGCGCACATGGCAAGGCAGGGTGCAGGACGGGCAGGCCAAGGGAGGCACTTGTTCCAGGTGGGTAAGGTGCATCTGTCACGGGTTTATTTGGGCACAGGCCTGCAGCAATGGGAAAATATCACAAGCACATTGGACCCCAGCCAAAACAACTGTGTCACCCAGGAGCACCACAGAGAGCCGGTTCCCACATACCAGCTAGACAATATTTTAAAATGTATTTATACACATGCAAAGGACCGGAGGGGACCATCCTCACACAGGGTCAAACACCCCAGAAGATACTGGGCTAACCCCAGGGAAACCTGGGTTGTTCCTCTGAAAGCAGAGGCGGATGCAGTGAAACTGCCGACTGGAGGGGACCTGGACAGAGATTATCGGTGACACCTTGGACGTGTACGTGCAGCCCGAGATGGAGAAGCAGGCTCGCTTTCTCTGCGTTTCCCCTATGCCCAGACGTAACCCTTGTCAAGACAACTACCGGGCTACTCCTGACGGCCAAGATACCAGCAAATACTTTTATATGCGATATCAGAATTTATTTGAGACACAAGAGCAAGGTCACCAACACTGTTGGGCTGTCCTAGCTCTCTGCCCACTCAAAGCTTATGCATTGTGCAATCCTCTTTTAGCATAATCCCTTTTTAGAGGGAGTTAGTGGGCCTTAAGCAGCATCTCGGCTCTGTGCTGGTCCTACAAGGAGAGGTGAATTTCTCCCTGAATAAGTGTCTTAAGAGTCCTTGCCTCAAAGGCACCGGTGTAAACTACCGATGGGCAAGATGATAACATTTTTAGCAACTGATCCCGATGGATCAATTCAGCAGAAGGCAAAATAATCTGTGCAAAGCTGAACTGATCCCTCGCAAGGTGTTAACGCGCTTAGCGGCAGTGGCTAAACTGATTAACCCCTGGTGGCAAAGCAGGCAGGGCAGGCAGGCTGTGGGGCTGGGGTCAGCGGGACAGCCCCGGACGTCACGCCTGGCACGGAGGTTCATCAGTGGCAGGGGGGGGAGCGAGGCCACCGGCGACAAGGGCCCAGTGTGACCCTTGGCCACGCCAGCTGAGGACACGCGGACTGGCAGCAAGGAGAAGGAGGGGACAGCGAGTAGTGGGAGAAGGGAGAAGCATCCCCAGGGACCTCCCGGGGACCTCCCAGGAGCGGTGCCGCAAAGCTGGAGCCACATGGAGCTGAAAGGAGAGGGGAGCATGGCATGCTGCCTGCCCCTTCTCCTGCCTCTGCCGGTAGGGAAACACAATGATTTCTCCCCCAAAAAAGTCAACTAAGAAAGAAGCAAATAGGAAAGGAAGAGTAAAGGACAAACCGGCTCTGCTCGCCCACTCTCCCTAAGAAAAGAGGTGCCCATAAAACACAGAGCGTCACAGTTACTCCTGCAAGACGCCAATGCTGCCAGAAATGCTGGAAGAGAGAGAGATGGGAGCACTTACCCTTCAAAAGAGAACAGCCCTGCTGATCTCACACGCTCCCTCCCTCACCCAAACACAGACCGACCTACCCATGGTACATTTTCACTCAGCCCCGAATTTGCAACCCTGAAGGACAAGGCAGCAGGGTTTTCTCTACCTCCTTCTCAACTTGGCTCCTCCAAGCTCTTGGCATCAGCCCCTTGCACCTCCTTTGCCCTGTCCTGCCACCGCTGCCTGGGGCCGTCTCAAGGCTTTGCCCCAACCACACTCACTCTGCTCTGGTGTAGCAGTTTTTCTGGCGATCCTCCTCCAAACTTGAGACCATCAGGGTCCTCTCCGGCTTCCACTAGCTGCTCGAATGTCCAAAGGAAAAAAAAACACCAACCCTGTAGCTGACAAACCCAGTGCCGTCTGGACCTGCCCCAGGCAGGAGCCTGGAGGTTGCCGGGGAGGAGTCTGTCACACCGCCGGCGCTCCTTCGCAGAGTGACGTTTGGTCTCACAGCTCCCCTCTCAATGCACAACGGGAAAAAATTCTCCCCTGTGCCGATCCAGTGGCTGGGGTTTTCATCCCATCCTCCTTCCTCTCTCAGCCCCCAGATGCTGTGATTAAAAGCTCACTGATAAATGTGCCGTTAGAAACAGGCTTCATCACGCTGCTGCGTCTGAGTGCTGGGGTGGGCTAACGTCCTCCTCTCGCAGGAGGTCACTTTGATTTGGAAACACTCCGTGAGCAGAACCGCAGGAGCCACCATCTGCCAGCAGCACGTGAGAGCATCCCGCCGCGCTGCCTGCTGCTGCCCGCGCCGGGCGATGGGATGCTGCCCCAGCTTCTGAAGGGAGCATTATTCCAGCTTTCCCCTGCAACAAACCCCAGCAGGAAAGCCACTGGCGTGTTTATCACCGATTTCCCAGGACAGATGAGGACTGAAGGATGTAATGCCTGCCTCCTGGTATTGGAAAGGATGAGATGCAAGGGGGTAAGGAAAAGCATCACTCCATCTTCTCTGATGCTCCCACCCGGAAGAGAGGGAGAGAATGAGAAAAGCCTCATCTGTAACTACTAGTGAGAGAAAAGTCCCTGCCTGCTGAGCAGGCTGTTAACCAGGAGGGAGCACGTCAGTCTGGGGAGCCGCGGCAGAGCCAAGGACACCCACGCCGACGGCTTAACTGATGGGGTGGGAGGTCACTGGGCGGCTGGGGGTCACTGGGCGGCGGGGGGATGGGCAGCAACGGCAATGATTTTCCTAGCCGCAGTCTCGTCCTTGGGGAAAACAACCCAGAAAGGTTTGGAGACATCCTGTGAGCTGGCACCGCAGTGGCATCCTGGCCAGGAGCCCCTTGGCACAGCCCAACCAAACCCCCTCAGGGGTGCCTGCACCCAGGGCTGCTCCGGGACCGCAAGACGCCAGCAGCCCAGCTGAGGCTGCCCCGACAGACATAAGCCTCGGCAGCAAAAATGCAAGAAGAAAATGCCATTTTCCTCTCCCAGAGATGCTTCAAGCTACACGCAGCTGGTATGTCCCTGTAAAACCCCACCTCGTCTGCTGCTATCCCCATCACAGGCAGGAGCACCCACCTCTGCCCACGCCGCCTTGCTGCCCAGGGGCTTTTTGCAACAAGCCCCACGCACCTGCCTGCGTGTGGGGACCTGCTGGAAACAGCAGTAATTCCACCCCCGTGCGAAAATCAGAGCAGCCGGGCTAATGAACTCACCAGTAGTAGATGCGGATGAGCGCTGAGGGCCAGAGGAGGAAGGAGGCCACGAAGGCCAGGATGGGGATGGCCAGGGTGCCGCCGGCAATGACAAACATATTCAGCACATCCAGGTCCATGCTGCTTTTCACCACCCGGCCTCACCTGCCTGCATTTAGGGAAGGATTAGAGGTTAAACACCAGAAATGATGACAAGTCAATGCTAAATGAGATCTCTGCTGCCAGCGGGAGAGGAAAGTGGCTCTGCGAGAAGCAAAGCATACCGCTCAGGAGAGCAACACAGTCTCTCTCAGTTTTAAAGCTTGATTAAGTCTTCTGGTTCCTTAATGGATCTAATTATTGCAATGTTAACCTCTCAGGAGAGCACACCTTAAATGGGCAATGAGCCTCCTAACAGGCACAGGGCACATTCAGGGCAACAGAGCACCACATGGCCCTTGGGGCACTTTGCAGGCACGGGAAGCACAGCCACCCCCGTGATGGGCGCCGGCAGCCTTTCCCCCCGGACGGGTGCAGGCAGGGCTGGCTTAACGTAGGTTGCTTTTCGGAGGCAGGCGTCCAGCTCCAGCTCCCCTCCCCCTGCCCGATCCCAAATCCCCAGCACACAACCACTGACCTAGAATTGATGGCTTGAGCCCAGCTCTCATTACCATTCTGCACAGGCACCAACTAATCAAGGGAGCAGAGCCTATTAATGGGCTCGGGAACTGAAGGAAACAACCTGGCAGGGAGCTCTTTGGCTACCAGCCCTTATCTGAGTCAAATTCATCCCTCCCCCACGTCCTTGCTCCTGCCCCACAGGCGTTTTGCGCTTGCTGTCGATCACAAGTCTCCGTCCCAGCTCCCGAGCATCCTTCAGACAAATCTCAAGGGTGGTAGGTGGAGGACACAGGGTGCAAGGGTGAGCTCCCACGCCAACGCTGTGCTCGTCCCTGAACCCGCCCCACCACAGGCAGCTGGGATATATTTTTCTCATTAAGAGATTAAACCCTGTCGCACACATATCTCCTCTAATTCCCCCTGCTAACCAACTTATGTCTCGCCCTTTCCTCAGCACTAGCTCTGTTGTCACATATTTATAAAACGAAACATCCTCAATGCCTGCTCTCCCACCAGCCATCCCTCCCCATCACCACCACCACATTTTTCTATGCCAGGACAGGCAGATTTATTTCTGCTTCCTGCAAGACTCACGGCGGTATGTGGTACGTTGTATGTTACGCCATGAAGCAGGAACGGAATTGCCGCAGTCACATCCTCTCCCCCTCTGATGCTGTCACACTGGATCACATCAAACCCCCACATCACACACGACCAAGAAAAACAGTTTACAGAACCTCTGAAGAAATAGCCAGGTTTGCCCTCTTCCCCCAGGGAAAATAAGAATAACTGAAATTTGAGGACTACTGTAAATATTTCCACCAGGCGCCTCCTTAACAAAGCTAAACCTCATTTCCTTCTTCAAGCCTCCACAACACGCCATTATTCGTTTAATTAATATTTTGTAGAAAGATCTTTGATCTCTGCACGGCTTGTTCATAGATAAACACTTTGTGCAACAGATAAACCATGTACGTGAGAGTAGGGCTGTACGGAGCCCACCTGAGAGCACTTGCTGCCTTTCGCTATGTCACTAAAACAGCAAAGAAATTAAGCACAGAAAATCGCCATCATTCCCATCGGTGACCCGTAACGAGAGAAGGTTGCAGCTGGGGAAAAGCACGGGGCGGTGGGAGCCCCTGTGCTGCCCGGCGCGGGGTCACCGCCTCCGCCTCCGCCACCTCCACCGCTCTTGGAAAGCAAAACAAGAAGGAGAAAGCCTTTAAAAAGCCCAGCTTACTTTGCAGAGATCCCCTCCTCCTCTCGGCACAGGTCCCGCTCGCTGTGGGTAGCAGCAGCGTCTGAAAACACTGCTGGAAGAGGAAAAAAACGGTTAAAGTCGCACTCCTGCTTTTTCTTCTCCTTTCAGGCTCGGTAGCCAGGCGAGATAGTGAGTTTGGGGTATTTAAGCCACTGGCTTCCCTTCAAGATGCCTCATCTTCACCTTCTGACCAACCTTTCCCCGTTTATGTAAATACAGTCTTCTGTACAATAAAGCCAAACAAGGGCACTTGTTCCAAGCAGGAGCAAAGTGCGAGCTGCCATCGGAGACGAAGCGAAAGCGGGCGCAGCGGGGAGAGCCGCCGCAGCAGCCGCGCGCCCCGCGCGCGGGCGTCCGCGCCAGCCGGCAAAACGGGGCTCGTGGTTGCGCTTCAGGTGATTACAGCTATTAGAACAAAGCCTGCTAAGCTGCTTCCTCTCCCCTTCCTCTTCATCTTAAATGTAATTTTCCAAGCCCTCTCGGTGCCCCCTGAGCCTTCCCTGTGCGAGTCGGGCTGAAGTGTAGCACAGCCATGGGAAATTACTGGAGAAGCAGGAAAACACTGGCCTGAACTCACCGGCAGATTTGGCTGTGGAAATTCATACTGGAGGCTCAGCGGGAGCACTGGAGCCCCCCTGCACAAGCGCCGGGGGCTGCTTGGAGCCAGAAAATCCT
>NW_009612926.1:0-2442 GCF_000690535.1 Cariama cristata | reverse complement strand
TGCGCACCCGGTAGGCTTGCTCAGGGCCCCTGCAGGCCAGGGGTGCCTGGGGGGGGAGGAAGCTCGGGGAGCCCTGTGGCACAGCCGAGCCTCCTCTGCATGGGCAGAGCATTGCCATCGATTTCCATGGCTACCTCCGATGGGGGCGGTGGGAAGGAAAACACCAGTGGGCCCAGCTCTGCAGTCAGAGGCAGCCATCATCACCCTGGTCCCCAGCACCTCCAGCCCCATAAATCCACCCCTGCACCCAGCAGCACTGTGGGGACACCAGCTCCCCAAAGGCATGTGGGAGCACCCACAGTGCCAAACCTCTGCGATGGTGCTTTGCCCAGGGCATGATCACCCTCCCTGCTGCGCCAGTACCAGGGATGGGAGAAGGGAGCATTGCCCCGGGCCCCGGCACAGTCTTTTGCTACCAGCTAGAGAGACATCGTGTGCTTAAAAATAAAAGCGAGCCCCCTGGTAACAGCTGTAAGTCTTCAAACTGCAGCTCATCCATCACTTTGAGGTGCCCTGTGACCAAAAGTCACAGCAAACAGCCCCAAACATTGCTACTGCTTCTTGGAAGGATCTCCAACCAGCTCATAAATTAACTTGAAAACATCAATTAGGCAAGTCAATCAATTAGGCAACGCCAAGTGATCATGATGGCAATAAGGCCAAGTGGCTGCACACCTCGCAGGGCACGGGATGCTAAACCAGGAGCACCGGTTCCCACGCTGGCAGCCAAGCTGCAGGCACTAACCACCGCTCCTGGGAGGACCCATAAAGAAGCCACCTCAGGTAACGGGGTGGACCCAGGACAGATGCTAAGGGGAGGCTCCACATCTCCACTTGTCTCCTACTTCTTCCTCTGTGCCGAATTTAAGCAGGGCCCTCATCACCTGCAAACACAGGGGCCAAGAGGCGGGAGGGGGCTGTGGGTTGCTACAGAGGACAGCATGTTGATGACAGTCCCCAGGGCCACCAGCCAAAGGGAGAACAAATTACTGTGAACAAGGTTTGAAACCTCAGCAGTGTTTTTTCTCTTTCAAGCTCGGTGCATCAGACCAGGGAGGCTGGAGAAGACCCAATGTTGCAACTCAGGTGTATATACCAATTTTTACCAAGCCCCACTTAAGATGCAGCAGCAGCAGCACACCCCAATGTGTAGGATTGAAAAACTGCATTTAGCTCAAAAAAAAAAAATGCAGTCCCACAAACATGAAAGCAGCTCAGCTTGTTACCCAGGGAGACAGGAGGCTCTTCACCAGGATCAGCATCTCTCACAGAGCCAGCCTCTCTGATGGGTAAGAGCTGGCGGGGGGTGCCTGGGAGGGAGAGGGGCATGTTGGGGGGCTGCGGCAGCCAATGCGCTGGGCAACCCCATGCAATGCCAGGGAGGGTTTTCACAACATAAGAATCACACGTGTGCGCTCACTGACCAGATATACCAAAATTAATGCACAAAGGTTGTATTGGGCTGTGCTCACCAGGACTGGGCTGCAAAACCAGGGCTACTGCCCTGCACTCAGTGTTTCACTTACCGCTCCCTGCGCCCAGAGCAGCCCACGTCTGACTGACAATAGATTTAAAAGCGCCGAATAGCTGAAAGCTAAGCAGCACATTTAGGCATACTTTAATTTTTTTTGGAAGAGCTGAAGAAGAGAAAACATTGACCAATTTTAAGATCCCACTGCAGAAACAGGGGACTTTGGTGAACCTCAGTGAGTGAGATGGGGCCCTCAGAAACCCTGACTCACACCGCTAGCTGTGTAAGAAGAAAAACCTAAAACTTGCAGATGAGCTATTTCCCTTGGAAACCACCTCCCACTTGTCATCCTCAACAGCCAGAAAATAATATTGACCATAAACAGTGACATAACTAATATTACGATTCCTTAATGGTATATTTTGCAGCATGATCTTTTAGATGTCAATCACAGAGCAGTTATAATTTAAGATCTATTAATGTTTAAAAGATCTCTATCCATCAGCCAGCCAGCTCTCAATCTTAATCCAGCCTCCGGAAGGCTGGGAGTAGGAAATGTGCCCTTTCACCTTCATTTATTTATAGATGGCAGAAATGAGATCATTATTTCTGCAGCACCGTTTCACAAGCATGCATCTCTGACCCATTTGTATCTGTGTAACATGGCTCTTAAACGTGAGCCGGAGAGTCCAGGCTGGCCCCCATCCCCGCTGCTGCACCCCGTGCTGGGAACCCGCAGGGACAAGCCGCCAGCGTCACTGCCAGCCAGCCTGGGGACAAGGCGGCTGAAAACATGACCAGAGCAGGCTGTGCTGCCAGCCAGTCACTGGTTTAGAAATTCGTAGCGTGCCCGTCCTCCTTCCGGACCCCATGGCCATCCCTACCCTGCCGCCCATGCACGCAGCGGAGGATGCACGGCACATCTGATGTCACGAGTGCGCCGGGACTCAGCCGTCTCCTGGGGGGGGGTG
>NW_009612925.1:405-606 GCF_000690535.1 Cariama cristata | reverse complement strand
TCACCCACTGCCACTGAGGGGAAGGTGCGGCTGCAGAATAATCCTATGACACAAAATAATAACAATAATAATAAGACGTCACATTTAGCAAACACTTTACCCACTGCTCACTGCGCCCAACAGCCCGGTGAGGTAAGTCATAGTAACCCCCACCTTGCAGATGGGGAAACTGAGGCAGGGAGGGTCAAAGCGCCCTCCCCC
>NW_009612925.1:0-209 GCF_000690535.1 Cariama cristata | reverse complement strand
CCGAGTGCCGGGGTGGGACGAGCACAAGGGGTGCAAGACGGGCGTCTCGTGTCTGAGCCCTTACTGCGGACACCAGCGAGACTCAGGCGAGGGAGAGCTGAAAGGCAAACGCTCACTGGAGCCGGGTTTCGGGTGGTGAGGAGGAAGGAGAGACGGAGCACGCTTTCCGCTGCTGCCTCACGTAGCGGTTTTCCACCCCACCCACGGGC
>NW_009612924.1:0-1263 GCF_000690535.1 Cariama cristata | reverse complement strand
TAGACGGTGTCACGCTGCTCGTCTGCCTCGGCGGGCTGGTGGGGAACGGGACCATCCTCTGGCTCCTCATCCACATCCACAATATTCCAATCAACAGCTACTTCAAAAACCTGGCCTTGACCAACCTCATCTTCTCGCTCTTCATGGCCATCTCATCCCTCCTCTATATGATAGAGAATGCCTCCTGCTCCGCTATCCTGCCCACGCTGTACCTGAGTTTCCTTTCCTATCTCTCACTGCTCTCCTGCAACACAGGCCTGTACTTTCTGACGGCCATCAGCATCGAGATGTGTGTGTCCATTTCCTTCTTGTTCTGGTCCCCCTGCTGCCGCCGCAAGCACTTCTCAGCCATGGTCTCTGTCCTACTCGGCATTGCTTCCATCGCTGTCTTTGCTGTAGTGATTTCTCTGTGCTCGTTCCATGAGCCGAAGCATTGCCGGATGGCTCTCATCTCCATGTACGTTCTCAACTTCCTCATCTTTGTCCTACCCATGGTCATTTCCAACATAAAACTCTTCATTGAGTTCCGGCGTTGCTCCCAGCAGCACCGACTCAGGAGGCTCTACATCGTTATCTTCATCACCGTCCTCTTCTTTCTCACCTTCGCTCTTCCCCTCAGCATCTGGAATTTCCAGCAGCAGTTCAGCTACACCGAGGTGCCCTTGAAGGTGGTTTTCCTGCTCGCCTGCATCAACAGCAGCATCAACCCCTTCATCTGCTTCTTGGTGGGGAGCTCCTGGAGGCGCTGCTCCGTGGTGTCCCTCCAGGTCGCCTTCCGAAGGGTCTTTGATCAGCCAGAGGACAACACCGCACGCAGCAATGATATCGCGATGGACACGGTGGCCTCAGCCTGTTGAAGCCGTTCCACCGCTGTGCTTAGGGCCCCCGGGACAGAAGCAGCATCAACCCCTTCATCTGCTTCTTGGTGGGGAGCTCCTGGAGGCGCTGCTCCGTGGTGTCCCTCCAGGTCGCCTTCCGAAGGGTCTTTGATCAGCCAGAGGACAACACCGCACGCAGCAATGATATCGCGATGGACACGGTGGCCTCAGCCTGTTGAAGCCGTTCCACCGCTGTGCTTAGGGCCCCCGGGACAGAGGCTGAGGGTTTCCCTCCGTGACCAGATGAATAAATGTCTGCCTGGTGTCCCCCACTGTCCCCCTGTCCCGGGGTGACTCTGTCCCCTGCAGAAGGGGAGAGCAGGGCCACGGCCCGGGTCGGTGTGGGGAGGGATGCTCTGCGGGGAGCGCGGCTTTGCTCCTCCCT
>NW_009612923.1:4460-5542 GCF_000690535.1 Cariama cristata | reverse complement strand
ATCATTGTAGGTCCCTTCCAACTGAAATTCTCTATCTGAACGTAGACCAGAGGAAGGGAAAGAATTCAGTGGGGAAAGCCAGCAAGGAAAGGTAATTTAGAAAGCAGTGGTTGGAAGAAGAGACAGTGGTATGTTTCTTGATGATGAGATTAGTTGTTCAGATCTAGAATCACTTGGAGCTTCTTGAGGACTTTAGTGGACAAATCAGGTAGGCATCTGTCTGGGTTGAGTTTTCAGGAACACCAGAATGTCATGGACATCCAGCTTAGCTTAAAGAGGCCGTATGTTGTGCGACCTGGGGCTTCTGGCCGTGCCAGCAGCCTGCTGGTTTATGCAGAATTGCTGTTGTACACCGTGCATTGGGTACAAGACGGGGTATCGGTAGGTGAGCGGGCTGTCTAGAGGGAGAATGTAGTGGGCTGTCCAGATTTAAGCGGGAAGTGATGCGGGGAGTAAAGCAAAAATACTTTCTATTTCCCTCCTGGGCAGAAGGGACAGAGGAGACTTTTTTTTTTTTAATTTTTACCTTTGGTATGTAGGCAGAAGGGACAGAGGAGACTTTTTTTTTTAATTTTTACTTTTGGTATGTAAACTATTTTATAAATGGAATTTCCTTTTCTGTTTTGGACCAACAGGGCCTTGCAGAATGGTTTTGTCTCTTGGATGTGAGGCCATAGGGTAGAGGAGTCAAGAAGCGTTGTCCTCTAAAGGCTGTGTGGTTTGAAAGGGAATGGACCGCTGGGTTAGGAGGCACTGTGGGGCCAACATCAGTGGGCTGTAGGATGCCAGGCTGTCGGTGCCATGTTGCTACCCGTGGCCCAGATGCATCCTGGTGACTGAGCTGGTGACAGCTCTTGTGCTTCATTTATGTGTTTTTCTGCTTTGCTCTCAGCTAGCACGTGTGTCCCATGTTTTTTCTCTTTCATTTTCATTCATGCTTCGCAGTAGACGAGCAGCTTCGTGAACTAGGTAACTATGAATTTTTTCTTTTTTTTTCCCCTCCACTCTGCTGCATCCTTTTCCACTTTTCTCCTTGCTGTGTCCTCTGTTTGTGGGAGTTTACAAGGGCTTTTAGAGACCAG
>NW_009612923.1:0-4444 GCF_000690535.1 Cariama cristata | reverse complement strand
CCTGCTGTCTAGCCTAGATGGGGTTGGGGGACAGACTACAAGAAGGGACCTTCCTTTCCTGTCCTGCCGGTGGTTTTCCCGCAGTTCCTGAAGTTTCCGTGTTCTTGTATGTCTCTTGTGACGTACACAGGAAGACCAGCGGCGGAGATGCACATGCCTTCTAAGAAGATGCTCCTGTGGTGTCTGGTGGGAGCTCTGGACAGGAGCGAGCTGATCCCGGGAGAGTCTCTGCAGAAGTGCTGGCCGTCTGCCGGCTGCTTACTGCCGAGGCGGTGGAGGACGGCAGGGAAGAGGCAGTGCCAGACCTCTGCTGCAGTCCGCTCCCTGCCAAACAGGTCTCGCCCCTTGTTCCAGCACAGAGGGGGCAGGTAGCTTTAAACCTGGGGGTTGCCTCCTCTGGGCTGCTGTGCCTGACGGTAAAGCTAGCTGCTAGTCGATGCGGGAAAGGTAGTAGAAACTCTGCATGAAAATGAAATTGTCTTCCTAATTCACATTGAATAATGGTTGGCTTCTGCCCGTAAACATCATTGAGATTGCCATGCACCTTCTGGGCTTTCCCAGGCTTGCTTCTCCCACCCGTGGCATCTGTTGTGGCCTCGGCCCAGGAGGGCAGCCGTCCATGATGGGAAGTGGGAGGAGGAGAGACAGCTTCATGGGAGTGCTGTGGACAGCTAGGGACTCGCTTCAGGGTAGGATGCAGCAGAGACAGCACAGAAAAGGAGAGAGGCACAAGAGCAGGAACAGGTTGGGAAGCGTTTTTCCTCCCTGGGATGAAGCCGGACCTCTGAGCCTGTCAGAGCAATGGGTGCTGTGTGTTCACAATGTGAATGGGCTTCAGAAATTTATCTGCAGACTTGGACAAGTGACACCAAGCGTGTGTTCAGCTGTGGATTTTTTTTTTAAGTTTTTTTTAAAAAGTTCAAACTGTTCCCAAATGAGGTTGGTTTTGTGTGTTGGTGGCAGTAAGCACCTTCCAGAGACCTTTTCTGCCAAATTTAAGTCTGACATCTGGAGTGTCACGGCTGCCTGTTCAGAAAATTTGTAAGAGTGTTTTTTGTTTGTTTTAGACCCTGTGAAAATGTTTTCTTTCAGCTGTAGTTCTGAACCACAACTGGGCTCCAGTTCAGTGCCAGGCTCAGCTGGAACTTGTTGTTTAAAAGATCATTGAGACAAATATTTGGTATAGGAAAAGTCATAGTACACAGTTAACTTCAGGCACATTAAAGGTGGTTGGAAACAGAATGTTTTAGTGAAAAAATGTGAGACATCATAATGCACTGGCAGCTCCACCATGATGATTTATGCTGTTGTAAACCGTTGCCAGTGTTTCCCTGAAATGCTATTAGATTTGCAAATGCTGATTCTGCTTGGGAGCGTTTCCTGGGGCTCTGCTGACTCACAAGACGAGATCTGTGCAACAGCGTTGTCTCCTTGGCTGGCGTGGCCGGGACGGCAGGAGGAAGCTTGGTCTCCCGTGGGTACCACGCTGCCAGCCAGCACCAGGTAGATGTGAACGTGTGGCGGCAGAAAGCTGGTCTCATCGCTCTGCAGCTGGAGTCTGGCAGGCTGGTCAGTGAAGTGTGTCCCCATTCTTCGGTATCCCAAACCTCATCTGCTGTGTGAAGTGCGATTGTGAATTTGAGCATTGCTGTAAAGGGATTCGCTGTTTTTTAAGGAACAGCGGTGCTTGCCAGTTTACCGTGAAGTACTCTCATTGCTGAGCACAATGAAGTGGAGAATAAGGTGCTCTAGTAGAGAGTGGAAGCACTGCTTCAAAAAAGAGGGAAAAGAAAAAAGGGTGTTATCAATATCTGCTTCAAATGTAGCAGCTATTGCTGCTGCTGCTGGGGCCTCTCTCCTGCCATGTTTGCCAGGAAATTCCCAGCAATGCTCCATCCTGTCAGTATTACTTTTTGGATCCAGTACCTTTCAGTAGCCTTTGACTCTTAATTAAGAAATAGAGTACCTCCTCTACCTATATACTGGCTGCTTGCTCTTCATCCTTGGCTTCCTTGAACTACTTCAGAACCGCTCCTGTAAGAGCTTCAATAAAAATGGAATATTTTTCTATTCCTCCCTTGTAATTTTCTTTGAATTTTTCTTGACTCCCCATTGTTTTGTGTCAGGGATGCTGCTCTAGGATTTGCGTGGAGCGTGGCTGTGAAGGACTCGTAGCTCCTTCCTATCTGTTTTCTAGACAGGAGTTTCTCTTGCTTTCTTAGGCAGCTTCATTAATTAGCACATTTCTTTCCCCCTCAAAGGTTTTCCGTCAGTTTGCAACACTTACAACATGGATAGCATATGTTGTCAACCATACACCATATGAAGTGTTTACTGCACGTATGTCTTACTGAGTCGCTAACTTCTAGTCTCTGCTGAGAACCCGTGTGACATCGAGGTTGCTGATGAGATTTCATGCTAAACAACCATTTCTTAGTATCAAAACTGACAAGCGTGTGCAGGACAGTAGTTAGGTTTCATTATTCTATTTCTTCATCATGTCTCCCTTACTTTATCATCTTTAAAAGTTCGCAGGATTTTCAGTCTTCTACCATAAAAAGCCCTTTCGTGGCTCTCGTCACTTGTTGGTCTCTAACTTTTCTGTAGCTGTGAAGTACTCCTGAAATTAAGTGGCCAGTGTTGCACTTGATGCGCAGATGAGGTAGCCCATTTATTGTGTCATGCATTTTGTTCTCCTTCTGATTTTTTAAAAAATTTTTTGTAGTTATGGTAGCTATCCAGAAGTCTCAGCACCTGCTTGTCCTGCTTCCCGGGGTCTCCTTACTCTGGGGATATACTTAGTGTGAATGCAATAAGTGCGTAAGTGAGCTTCTCAGATTTTTCTTAAAGTTTGCTGCACGGTGCACACCATACGAACAAGCGTATGGCACAGCTACCCTGCGAGGCAATGTATTTTTCGTATTCATTGCATAATCACCTAGTTCCAGTTAGCAACAGTAGTTTTGTGTGATGTCAGCAAGGGCATCTTCTCTTCTCCACGTTGTTCTCCTTTAATATAAGAATGTAAAATGGTCGTGTTTGATCAGGACAAAGGACCACCCGGTTCCACGTCTTGTCGGTGAGAGTGGCCCAAAGGAGTGGTCTGCAGAAGGCTGCGAAGGGAGGAAGGTGCGTAGTGATGCTTGGCTGGTAGCTGGGAGGTCACGCTTGTCGTGACTCAAGGCTTAATTTATAGCTCTTGGTGATTATTTTTTTTTTTATTTCGTTAAGTTTTCCAATGGCTTATTGAACCCATGGTAACTTGTACTGTCAGTAACGTCCTGTGGCAAAGTGTTCCTCAGCTTAGTAAGCCTTGTATGAAGAGTTGCCCCTCGGTTTTGCTTTAGACGTGCTGCCTGGCATTTCGGTGGACGCACCCCACCTCTCGTGTTGGGAGCGGCAGGGAACGGCTGATGCCTGCCCGTCCTTTCCCGACCATGTGCGGATCCGCTGACCTCCCGCTCCACTGGTCTTGCAAGCCTAAGGGTCCTGATCTCCATATTATTTCGTGTGCAGGTGTTATTCCAGACCTTTGGAACTTCTCCCAGTTCTCTCTCGCTTTTGAAATGGGGAGACTGGAGCTGTGCGTGCTCTTACACCGGCAGGCAGGCTCGGGGTTGTGCGGTGGCTCAGTGACAGCTTTGCTGATGCTTGCTCTTACTGAACCTGCAGCAGCGAGAGGACAAAATGTCGGGGTCCCCTCCTAACCTGGAGAGGTAGTGCTGCGGGCTGACCTCGGGCCCAGCGAGAAGGAAGATGCTGGTGAAGCTGGTCTTCAATGCATAATAGTGTGCTAAAGGATAGTTATTACCACCAGTTTGTTATTTTTTCCAGAAACTGGCTTTAAAAGCCCTTTTAACCTTGCAGTAGCTATGGAAATTAAAGAAAAAATAACTTTAAAAAATACAAAGTAGTTAGTAAGTCTTTTAATTTAACATTTCCTCTCCGTGTCCCAGGAGGGAGCAGTATTTGAAAGCCCCATGCTTGATATTTTTTTTTGTTGGTACCTGCCATTTTGAGGAGGTAAAGTGAAAGTTAGCTGCGATGATCTAGAGCAGCAGGGTGGAATCTAGTCCTTTTAAGACAGGACAAAATAAAGTTTCCCCTCCCGATGCCGCTTTGAGTACCTGCGCACTGAACTACCTTGTGCAGCATAAGTGCATCCTTATTTTCAGACTTGCTGCTTGGAAAGCACTGCAAGAATGCAAAATTTCATCAGCCCTTCAGAGACCTGATGAACTCTTCTCGCCTCGAGGCTCTCCAAGGCTCTGTTGGTCAGATATTCAACGTGGCATTATATTGGTCATAAACTAAGCCAAACTTTTCACAAAAAATGAAAAGGACAAGAAATAAAGTAGTAGTAGCACCAGGCTGAAGTGGAAGCGCGTGGAGGGGAAGGCAGGGAGGGAAGGGTATGGGGATGAGCAGCACGACGCCTGCGGCT
>NW_009612922.1:1103-1919 GCF_000690535.1 Cariama cristata | reverse complement strand
TACCCTGAGAATGGCTGGGGGTCCTGCTTCCTGCTTAGCCCCTCTGCTTTTTTTAGAAGGGGATATTGCTAACCCTTCTTGAGGCATGCATAGATGGGGGGCTCATCGTCCCCACCCGTGTTTTTGGGGAGTGATGGGAAAGCAGCAGGACTGACTGCTGTCCCTGTGCACACCAGCAATCGCTGGAGCTACCATGGGGCTGTCGCATCGCCTGACATCAAATCATCTCTCAGTTAATAGCTCGTGCATGGCAGATGTCCCCCAGATCCTGGTGGACCCTGACGGATGGAGGTCCCCAAGGCTGCAGGAACACCCCAAACTGCCCATGCTTGTCCCCAAGCAGGGCTGAGCTACCGAACACCAAGTGCAGGCAGGGACCCTCCCATCTGCAGGGAGAGACTAAGCCCACACTGGCACTGCCAGCTCCACTCCGGGGCTTCGCTACGGCTCCACGGGGGTCTCAGCTACTCAACGCATCCCTGAGGAACAGGGAGAGCCCAGGTCGGGTTAGCAGGCAGGGGCTTGAGCTATTAAAGCTTCCCCAGAGCGAAGGCTGCATCCCGTCTCCTCCTGCCTGCATCACTTGCACACTCCTCCTGGGGGAAAAACAACTTTCCCTCCACAGGAAGGGACAGCTTCGGCGAGTTCAGCCAACGCAGGGGAAATCGGTGCTGCCAGGACCAGCTCCCTCTCCTCCCCGGTCTTACCACCGGCTCTGCCCTGGCAGGTCACCGACCTGACAGCGATGGCAAATGAGTGACGAGCCCTACCGGGGCCTCTGCTTCCCACGCTGGGAAATGGGGCAGATATTTCCAG
>NW_009612922.1:0-1072 GCF_000690535.1 Cariama cristata | reverse complement strand
TATCCCCCAGAGGCTTCCCAGCAGCCCCATCCCTGCGGGCAGGGGCTGGCACAGCGGCACGGCTCCCCTCTGCCCAGGTTCCTTCGGCACAGCTGGCTCTGAGGTAAGCCCAAGCATAAAAGGTCTCAGCCTCGGAGAGACTGGAATTTATTTTTAACTTTGGTTTGATTTAAATCCATATGGACATTTTAAAGTTACCGGAGAAACCAAAGTTGTGTGTGGGTTCCAAGTTCCTACACAGCTCAAAAATATCTTCCCTGCAGCACGTTTGGGCAGGCAGCAAGCAGCGTTTCCCACGCGTGAGGCTGCTCAGGAAAGCAGAGCAGGGGTCCTGCCCTGCTACCACCACCTCCTCGAAACTCCAGAGCAAAGCCTGAAATCCATTCCCAACCATGGCAAGGAAAAGCATCGCCGGGACCCAGGGGAGCTGCCTGTGCACACACCGCAGTGCCTGCGGCACGAGGGCACCCAACCCCACCGGCTACGGACAGGTTGGGCTCTGTCGTGGGTCCCGGGAGGCAGGCGGGAACTGCTGCCCCATTTCACAGCTGCTGTGACAGAGGCCCTGAAAGGGGATGGGATTTGGCCTGATCAATGGAGAGCACGTGGGGAAGGAGGGAGGTCACCAGTTCCAGCCCAGCTGCTTCGTTACCGGACAGTGGGGGACGAGGTGCAATGGATGGATGGGTGTTGTGGTGGGATGCAGGATGCCAGGCAATTTCCTGCTGGGGCAAAGGATGGAGGGAGATGCACTAGGACCTCTCTGTCCCACTGTCACCTCATCCCAGGGGCAGAGCATCTCTGGAGATGCTCTAGGGGACATTGGGTGCTGAGCAGAGAAGATATCAGGCTCTGTGGTCCTGCTGGGTTTTGCCAAGTGGGGTGACCCTCTCCCTTCCCAGGGGAACCTGCTGCCGGGGAGCTGCCATGCCACCTCAGGATGCAGCGGGCTCCGAGGCATGGTGGAGAGAGCCCAGTGCCAAACCCTGGTGTCCCGAGGGGCTTGGGAGCAGCGGTGAGGGAGGGTGAGCTTGGAGGCGGCCAAAAGCGATTCAAGCATCCTACCCCCCGG
>NW_009612921.1:4057-30230 GCF_000690535.1 Cariama cristata | reverse complement strand
GGGAAATAGAAGTCTGCAGTAAAGGGCAATATTTTTGACTAAAAGTCAGTGGAGATTCGGTTATTAATAAAACTTAGCAACGGAACCTACTCACTCCTCAGCTTCCCTCACAGGCGTCGCGAGGACGCGTGCCGGGGGCGGGGCGGGGCGGGGCAAGCGCCGCAGGTGCGCTCGTGCTCCTGCCCCTTTCCCCAGGGACCCCCCAGGGGCCACCCGCAGGCTTTTGTTAGCCCAAACATACACAGCTCCTACGTTAAAGCTACTGGGCATCTTCTTTCTGTGTTAGAGGGATTTTTATTAAATTACTAAGATTATCATACACCATTACAAAACACATTACCTTATTTTGTTCGTGTCTTAAATGGGTAAAGATCAACCTATGGTAAAAAGTTTATCTATGTTCTTTTCCTTCCAGTTACAACTCTCATACAACTGGGAAATACACTTGAGATCCTGTTATACCACGAAAGGAGGTTGGTCTCACCTCCATGTTTGATTAATTTGTTGCTTCCCAAGTAAAGGTTTGATGATGGACTCAGCAGATCTGCTGGTCATCAGGCTGAAGGTTCAGCTGCAGTGGTGCTTGCAAGAGCCCAAGGCCAGAACCAATTACTAGTTAAGGGCTCATTTACTAGGACCACTTATCTGATCACAAATGAAATGCAGCTGTTTTGCAGAAGGAAAGGAGTAAATGCTTCCACCTATAGCACTATCTGGAGTGGGACTGCAGGTGCAGCCGGCAGCTCACCGTAGACCACACGCACCGGTTCTGAGGAGCTGGAAGGCAAGTGCAGCATTACCTTTATTGAAAGTATTGATTCACACATTATTAGGAACACAGTACCACTTTAGGAAAAGTTATCAGAAATATGAATATACTAAGTAACATCAGATGTAAATGAACCATCTGGTTCACTTTTGTACATGCTAAATGGTTTTGTTGGTTTTTTTTTTCCTAGATCTGTCCATACCGTACAGGTCTGATTAGTAGCCCTCCTTCTGCGGGCAGAGTATTCTATACAGATTGACCTGTCACAGCACTGGCTTCCAAGAATAGAGATCGTAAAATAGTTTAAAAAAAGAAAAAAAAAAAGGAAGAAAAAAAAAAGGCATGTGAACCTACTATCCTAAGGCACTCTGAGTCTAGCAAGCTAAGCTGGAAGCTCGTTTTATTCTTATAGCCAAAAGCAGAATACAATGGAAGGCTCCCCAGAGAAGAGAGAATTTACAGCTTTTATTAGGTCTTACAGATAACCACAGTATCCTTTATCAGTAGTCACTGTATGGACCAAAAGAGGTAAACAATTAATGTGAACATACTATATTACTAAACGAGTATTACCACAAAAATGAAAAAACACTTTACCAGACCAGAAGACTGCTTATATCTGGCTAATCTCAAGATGTTTTTTTAATTGTTTACAAATAGTTTCATTATCATATATCCTGCAGTTCTAGAGCTGAGGCACTACAGAACAGGCATCAAAAGTCTCAACCAAATTCCCAGTTTCATACATGCTATGACTAACATTTTAAAAAATCATTTCCAGACAACTTCAGTCTCAAATCTCTTAAGTCTCTTAAATTTGTCTTAAATCTCTGGAGATCAAAAAGCTCTAACATACTTGCTCCTGAGAATAATTAGCCCCCAAATTATTTTTTTAAGTATACCTGAAATATATTGCTAATTTACAAACATGTTTCAGGGTTACATGATTGGTCAGTAAACAAGTCTTTGGTAAATAACAACTACTCTGTTCTTTACTCAGTTAAAAAACTTAATTTCTAAATCTAGATTAACTGGGTTTTTTTAATAATTTTTTCTATAATGAATAAGGCTTATATGGCACAACAGTGAGTGGGTATGTAGCTAAACCTGAACAATGTTTTCAGGTTACAAATCCTGTTAATATTAGGTTCCTGCTCGGGCTTATTTTCTTTTTGTGCCTTTCAGCCAGGCCCAGGAACCTGAATCTGAATGAGGGCTTTCTAATGATTTAGATTTCCAACATTTAAAAGTGTCAGCAATCTAGAAAATACTGTCCATCGCAAGGATACATTCTACAGTAGGTACTGGATTGTATGCTAAAACTACAACAAACCAATTAGTTTAAGGTTGAAATAATACATTATAGCTGCAGTATTTCCTAAAGATGTCTGCTTTATCATTTCTGCAGTAAAACAGAAAAACTATGCACTAAGCATGCTTGTGCGAATTGGAGATGACTGCTTGCTCCCAAAGGAAACCTAAACGCACAGGACATAGGCAATATGAACGAAAATCCAGTAAGAAACATTGACTTCCATTTTATTAGAAGAATCCAATTAGAAACTGAATGCCTAAACTGGTATTTTTAGTGTTTGTGTACTAGATGCCTTCACTTTGGCTAAAAGATAGTATGCCACGTCCTTGAAGAAAAATAGCAGTATTAAATAGATCTTGTAATTTCAGAGGAGAAATAAAAAGAAGTCTTCTTTAGGTTTGGCTTACAGAGTTTTGGGGATTGTTTTAAACATGTCCAAGAAATTATGAGATTATTTTCGATGACTGTTAACAGTTTTACTGTTCTACTACAGTTTTTTAATCATCTGCCTTGTTAAAGGTTCGGTTACATTTGAGACAATAAATAGTATACTTTACAATAAAGAATTTTCAAGTCAAGGTATTGTACTTACAAAATAATGTAACACTGTAATAGGATCTTCAAGATCAATTCTATTTTATATATTCTGCAGAAAAAAAATAACATTTCTAGTAGGAAGGAATTACTTATAAACCTAGCAAGATCTACACATTCACATGTGTGTGTAAACAACTTAACAAGGTTTATTATGTTTCCAGAAAAGCTATGCTTTTACAGTAGGTTTTCAGCTAAATGTTATCATAACGTGGTAGTAAATATATAACAGTGCTTATATTTAGCTCCATCACAAATTTTAATATGCAAGAAAAATGGAGTGCCATTATTTACAAAGAACAGCAACTTTCCTTTTGCTTCACAAGTGACTGTATCTGTGTGTGAACAAAATGTTAGGGCGAGGCATCCCAGATGAACTGCAGCTAAGGCTGGACGAGGATGATTTCATGATGAACAGTGAAGGTCCTGACAATAAATACCTAGAAAGGATATGAAAAATATAGCAGAGTTTACAGGCAAAGTGACATTCAAGAGCAAAACAATTAGTTGTTCATGTGCCATACCTTACAATCATTGTATGCAAATATTATGTACAATAAATACTATTTATAAAACATACAGGGCATTAGGCACTAGCTAACTCAGGAAACAGATCTAAACTCAGAGAAACTCTTAGGAAAATTTCGAGATGTTGTATGAGGATCAAACATCTTCCTAGTCCTTTATGTTTAAAGCAAGCAGACAAATAAAACAATGGCATCCTGTGTAACACTACTACCAAAAAGTAATACTTCACCCATTGTTCTCTGTTATTATAGTACTATTTATTTAATTTAGACTGAGTAAAAACTGCAATTGATGTTAACCAGCTTATAAAAAGTTACATTGTAAAAAAAGTTGATTGGGGAAAAACCAGAGATTTTCAGCTTTGGTTTCCAGCTCTAATTCTCTGAAAATAGACATGCTATCATCACTACTCTAGTAAAGCAAGAAACAATGATGCTACAACCTAGTAAGTCACATCAGTGATTATTTACCTTTTAAATTCAGGCAACTATATAACCTGCATTTTATGTAATACTACAAAGAATAATTTATCATATGCCTAATATTCATTCTTAAATCTTTTCATGTTATCATTTCCTATATAGTTAATTGTAGAAGTCATTAGGTGAGCACAGTGCAAAAATAACATCCACACTAAATCAGAATTTCATAATGAATTATATCAATGTTAGGATAGATTAACACAACACATTGTATAAACTATTGCTTAAAAATTGTTGCATCATTCTAGTGAATCATATTGATTAATGATGAATAAGTTAAAAGACTAATCACAGGGATAGAAACAGCATCACACTGTCAACAGGAGACAATCTATATAAGAAAGTGTACACGTGGTTTATTTAAGTTTTGAGAAAAGCTATTATAAAAAATATTATCACCAATACATTTTTTTAAACAATTTACAAAAAAATAAAGTCTGATTTGGAATGGGTTGGTGGTGAGCTTGACAGTTCACTATGTCACCAGACTGAGTCCTACCTTTGCTTGGTGATACGGTAAAAAACTCTAACGCTTCCCAGAGAATACGCCGTGTAATTGGTAAGATTATTTAGCAAGCTGTAAGGATCTAGCAGCAGATGGTAATTTTTTTTTTATTTTGTAACACAGGTGCATTTATCAAAACATGAAAAGTCTGACTTTTTACACAGTTTGATTTTAGCTATTATTGTTAAGAGATTTTGGTATAGTTATTGAGCTCTCCTATTGTTTTCTTTACAGTTTCAATTTTATGAGGAAAAAAAATGACATTAAGACACATTTACATTAATACTCCTATTCATTCTCTTCATGACATATATTGGATTTAGAGTTAGGAAATAGGATTAAGGACAAATTTGAAAAGTGAAAAAAGAACTCTGTGGCAGTTTTTGTTGTCTTTTTCTCTCTCCCTGTACAAATAAATTTTTCCACCTAAAGAGGTATCTATTTGTAATCTTCGAAGCTTTAGTTCCACAAACATTTATTTCATAAACACAAACAAAACAAAAAATGAGTTTGTGCTCAGAAAAAACAAAGTTCTTCAAATTAGATTTTATAAAGTCTTGAAAAAATTGACTTGTACATTTATTAAATTATACTCCGATCTTTTCTTGCACTTCACACAATTTTACAGAGTCAAGAAAACTATTAGTAGTGCAGATACTTATATCATTTACAAACAGAAACCTAGATGAAAAGTGAAATAGTATTGTGGTATTCCCATCTGTAGAAAAATAGTTCATTACCTTACAATTGTGGGGCATAATGGGCAAAGGCACTTATTTCCATATGTATCTTTCATTTCACAAATTCAGAATATCATGGTTAACTAGCATATTGCTGTATCCACACTATAGAAGTAACATTTGTGGAGAATTAATATAAAAACTATAACTTTCATCAGAGTTGTCATGACACTCCATTGCTGAAGATATACTGATATTTAGGATATAGAGGGCCTAGATTTCTCTAGCCTGTGAAATTTATGAATAAACTTTCATTCAGCATCCAAAGAAACATAGGAACTGGAGACGAGCAAGTTCTGCTGGACTATCCCTTTCACTGCTTACCAAATGCAAGCCTGTTAGCTGCAGTACATTAGAGTAATCCAATCAGTTTGAATAGTTTGTGGTCGGTCATGATGAAAAATTTTCTGCAGTATTAACAGTAAAAGCAATAAAAACTTCAAGGTTGCAGATTTTCTAGTCTTAGTTAATCCAAATGACTTTACCATACTCTTGCTATAACTCAGTAGATCTTAATACTGAATATGATTGGTTTTGTGGCTAACATACTTCTACTTCTGCTGTGACCAAACAAATTCAGTTTCTGGTTGGTTTTAAATTAAGTTAGAGTGCCTTAAGATCCATATGACAATAACAAATGGGTTCAGTGTATCAAATAACTAGTCTGAGAGATAGCAAGTAAGTAATTAAGTCATAAAATAAGTTTAACAGATAATATATCAAAGGTTTGCTTTTCATGTACTATTTAACTCATAAAGCCCTTCTATGAAATAATGTCTGTAAGACATTTTATATAAACAAAGCATTTGTAAGTTTATACACGTCATAATTCAAATTGCCATTATGGATAGAATTTGGAACATAAGTAATTTGAAACTGAGATTTAATTCTCCACCAATGACTGTTAAATTGCAGATTGTTGATTCCCACAGTTGGAGCATTTTCAGTAATCCCTATACTGAGAATATTATAATCCCTCTTGTATCCGGTTGGAGAACTAAACCAGCCAATGGAGAATCAGGTAAGTGCCAAATAATTTTTTTACTATATGATGCTGTTTTGCAAGGTTTGAAAATATATTTATGCTCTGTAAGATGAAATAATAAAACTTTCAATCTGTAGGTTTTGAAAATCAACTTTGCAAAACTGTGCAATACAGTAAATCAGATGGCACTTACCTGACCCTTGGCAGGAGCTCTGCCCCTATAGCATCCCACTGCGAATGTGAAGCCAGAAGTATCACACATGTTAGGATACCTCTAGGAATGCAAATCTGGAATCAGTGACTTTGAGGGATCTGAGAAGGGGAAGAAAGGATATTTTCAGTTCACTTAATGGAAAGCCTTTGCTGCAGCTACTTAGGCAGTAGGCAATCAAGACTTTAGTAAGTGTAGTTTCACACAAAATGTGTATATCAAGTCTTCTTTTAGTAGCACTTCATGAGTGGGCTAGAGGGATTAGAACGATAAAAACTCAGGATCAAGGGAAATGTTGGGGGTTTTGCCTTTTTTTTTTTTAAATACACAGTAAACTAGGCTTAAAGAGAAGTGTAGTGGTAGCAACATAGACTGAAACCTGTTCCCATATTATCATTTATACTTACCATTTAGGAAATGAATATTGAAATTCATACCTTGTATCATCCCAGTGGGGGTTAATCCCAGTTGGAGATCCTCTTGAATCTGATGAGTATTTGTAAACCACCAGCAGGCAGTGTTTACAAAGCTGTACTATTCGTTGGCAACACTGGAGCTGCTCAGGCGTCACCACCTCTGTGCTTTTACTGAATATGGTTTCCCAAGAGTTCCTGTTATGGAAAAAGAAATTACTTCATGTTTTCTGTCACAAATTGCAATCGGAGAGCTTTACTGCTTTGTATCAGATTTAACAATAGAGGAACAAGAGAAAAAGCATGACCTTGCCTGTTTACAGGAAAGGTCTATACTATTTAGCACAAATGCTGGCAGATGCTGAGTCCAAAACACAAATTAAGACATTAATCTTGATACGTGAAATGTCCACAGCCATTTTTCACTTGGTTTGTTCCCTAAAGCGTTTATAGGGCCATTATTTAGGTTTAACACATAAAGATTTACTGTCACATAATTGTGCATGTGTCTTACAACAGGAATAACAAAAACCACTTCTTAACAGGCTACCACCTGAATGTGAATGTGATCTGATAATAAAGGATTTAATAATAGTAATAGATTATTTCTAAATGTCGACACAGCATAATACTGTTCTTCTAATTTAAGTACATGATACCAAGAAAAAAATACGAAATTAATTTACAGGAGATTAGTGTGTGCTCTGCTTCCTTATCCAAATAATCATATGAGGAGAGTTTTTCAGTTTAGTCATTCAAATACTACTTATTATTCCATCTGGTCATATGGGGTTGGTCATCTACACAATTAAGTGCAACTTGCGAAGCATATCTATAGAAGCATTCCTTTTTGAAATGCAGACCATCATGCTTTTGTTTTCTTAAAAAGCCACTTCTCTTTCTAAAAAAACCCAAACCCTACCATACCAACATAAACCAGGTATGTTTCACCTCAGAGGACAACAATAGTTCTTTGCATACCCCTCAACACTCCTGTTTGTACAAAATTCTGACCAGATTACAGATTATTACATCTGTTTTAAAGGCAACATGCTCCCTGTGAAGACTTTTTTTTGGTCAAAACATTATCCAGTAGCAGAGATGGTTTGTAAGCTTGAGGGTTTTGTTTGTTTATGAAAGAAGCACTTCATAGCGGAAAACTTGGTGCATCTGGCTTCAACATAGCATCAAGAATGATTTAGCCTTGTCCTCTGAATTCAGCAGTAGATTCCACAACACTGGTGTAGGAAGTTTGTCCTTAAAACAATATCAAAGAACCAGCAAGCTTACTTCTGCCTAGTGAAATTTTTTTAATTACACTGTATTAGGATGGAATTATAAACAGTAATGACTAAAAGATAAGCTGTATGCATAGCTAACTGACTTTTCAGCCTGGCTCCTCAGTCTAGATGATATGTTCCAGCTGAAACTGTTCAGTTCTACAGAATTTCCACTGCACACATAATTTCCAAGTGACACAAGCATTTCTCCTTAATTATTATCCAATAATGAATTGTTTAAGAAATATTGTTTATAAGGCAAAGCTGTTTCATTTCATAAACAGAATAATTCTACTACTTGAAGAGCTACTATTTTCTTTAATAAATTTTTCTCAATATTGTTTCCTGTCTGGGAACTTTCCACATGTTTTTACATGTAAATTAATCTACTGTCTTCATTCTTTCCTCATGAAGTCATATGATGGTTGGTAGAAAGCAGCAAGTTCTCAGTATTACATTCAACAGATTCACAGTGCTACACATAATTATATTCTAATTCAATCCATAAATCTCCAAAATCCTGTGGAAGAAACTCTCCTCACAACTTCCTTAGGTTCTGGGCTTTGAGGTCTGTGATCACTTTCCTACCGCTAGGAGGAATTTTATCAGCGAAGAATAATATGTGGCCTGTTATAACTATGGCCGAATATGAACATAGTGGTATACAGTTACCCTAATAACAAAGATTTAGATTTGGAAATATATATGTGAATTTCAATGAGCTTTCATAGAAATGTGCCTGTGCAGCCTCCTCCATGTGCTACGCAGATTCAGTTCATACTCTGTTATACTGCAGTTAACAGGGATCAGAGTACTGTTACCTAAGGAAGCTTAATTTATTATGCTGTAACTTTAGTTTCCATACATTAGTAAGAAATCATGGAGTCCTCATCAGATCCAGAAAAGAGTATTATGCTTGATTGTGCAATATTGTCAATTACGTATTCTTATAACCATCTGAAGTCAACTGGTTCTATGAGTTTTCTCTTATTAATTTTAATCGTTCATTATACAGTAAAACAAATGTATCTATCGACATCATAGTATTTCACTGAGGTTTTCTTTGTTTCTTTATTCATTCTTTTTGCTAATATAGCAATGCCTAGCAGACATCTAACCAGACAGAGGAAACCTTAAGGCTATTAGCTCTGCTTTTCACCCAAGACATATATCTTATGAATAGTCAAAGTACTATACTTCTTAATATATTTTCATAGTCATGTTGTTTCTGAATTAGCACATTAATACCCCTTCCTGATATGTTTCCCCAATTTCTACACATGCCCTATGTTTACTCCAATCTGTTCTTTCAAATGGCATAATGAACTCTTAAGGAAGAGTGATGAGAAGTTGGCGCCTCTGCTACAGAGGTGCTGCCAGGAGTACTCTGTTGTGGATTACATTACAAGAAGGATGCTTGTAACCGAACAAACAACATATTGGTAAGCTACAGTCAGCCTTTCTGTTTTCTTCTGTGAATTCTGAATTAAGTATATTACATGCAGAGTCATCGCTACACATACTGGATATTTCTATATTACTTGGATAGTATTTTTAGAATATTTCACATAGCAACTCCTCTTACAAGGAACTGGATCTCTGTCAAAGAATTTAGCTCCACTTTGGAGTCAGCTTAGTTTTGTTCTACGTGAATGAAATTATTACTAGATGAGAAATCCTGCTCTTCATTGAACTCTTCTGCTGGCTCAAAGACTATTATCCTGAGCCAACTGAGCAGCAGAGTTGTTCAAAGGTTTTGAACAAAACCCATTCTTTGTAGAGAAAAAAAAAAAATTCTAAAATGAAATTTTCAGGCATATTAGAAAATTTGCACAATAAAAGTAAAATTCAAAATAATAACAGCATTATTAAAAGGGAAGGTAATTATAATATTTTATGACCACAAAAATTGAGCTTGGACTCAAGACTTCACACACCTCTGCTGGCATGAAGAAGGGGCCCTGCAGCTGCTGAGGATGACAGAAAAAAAAATGTTTCAGATTGGAAATACAGAAATCTTTTCTCACCCTACTTTAACTTTTGGAGTGTGCTGTATTCCCAATACCTACCTCCAGAAAATCTTAAGGCTGACATTATCTGCATATTCCCATGGCCTATCTCAGTGAAAAAAAATGTGAAGACTCCTAACAGCTTTCACAACAACAACAAGCCTTCAGCAATGAGAATACAATGGTAAAAAAGCACCCCAAAATGATGACCTTTTCAATACTCTCAGATCCCTCCTCTTCTTGTTATCCATTTTGTTGGGAAACAATTAACAAGTGCATTACATGCATTCTCTACATATGACAAACGACTATATATGAAGAATATACTGACCTGGTTCCTTTGTACGTACAATATCCATCAGCATACTGTTGTGTTTGTTGTAGTTAATTTTCAACAAATCTCTTAGAACATCTTATGCAAGCTAATCAAAAACCCTCTCATTCTTTATACATTGTATGCAATTACATTGTATGTACTTACAGAGAAAATGTCTTTTTGTATGCAATATATTTCATATTTAAACATTGGTATTCTTATTTTATGAAGAAATCTGGCGGCTGCGGAGGATTATTTTATACCTATGAACTGATCCTCCAAACTTATCCTTACATGAATGCTTTTTATTTCAAGAATGTAGATTTTGAAGTGTAGGATATTGGAACTTCCGATATATAGCCTGATCTTCTTTCTCTCATAGAAAACTTGTATTTGCTACCCAAACCAAAAACATCTGCTTACCTCAGTATGGACATTTTCTATTCTGCATATACTTAAATTCCCGTCTGTGTGGGAAACAGTGAATGTAATCAAGCACAGAAATTCAAACCCATTATTTTGTAAATCACAGAACTGACATTGCATTTGGTATGAGGCATCAGCTGCACTTGTGACTTAATTCTTCCCTTGTAAGTCTTGAGCTCAAATAGATATGACAAAGATTTCTGTTGATGGTAAGTCCACATTTGACACTTACAGTGGTCCAGCCTCAAAATTGTGCACCATCCAATGAAAGAGATGACCTAAAGCTCAGGTATTTTGAAATTATTTTTTTTTCCCTTAGATTATTATATTTGTAAATACATTACTAAATGCCTGATTCCATTACTGAAATGGTTGGCCTAGATTATTAGATTTCTAATTATACTATATCTTTAGATGGTTTTCAAACAAGTTCAATATATTACAGCACTCTCCTGAACAAAAACAAGCAAAAAAGTATGCCAGCATTGATTGTAATTGTGAAGTTATGAAGACTAAGATAACAAAAATAGGCTTACCCTGAATTACAGAAACAGTTCCATAGACCTTGACCATGGCTCCAAAGTAAACGATTAAATACACGGTTAAAGAGACGGTACAAATGTAAATTTTCAATGTCTGGAGCCTTCCAGACATGCTGGAGAACTGCACGAACACTTGTCTTGACTATATCCAAAACCTAGGAAGGAGTATTCCAAGCAAATCAAAGTAAAGGCATATTGCAAAACCTAAACCCAACTGTTCACTGATTCACTGCACACATACTTACACAAGCACACACACACAGATGACTGCATAGCTGTAAATTCCCACTGATGTCTATGTTTCATTTCTGTGCATTCATCAGTAAACTTTTACAATATCCCTTTTCTGCCAATAACATTTTGCAAAGCCAAATCAAAATATTTTATTTTTATAACAGGAAAGTTCATTTCTATTTTTTTCAGTCTGTTCAATAATAGCTCATTTAAATGACAAAAAGAGTTTAAAAAGAAACAAAATGGACACAATTACAGACTAGAGGCAACATAATTAACAACCCACATATACTATATATTTGAAGATTATCTCTTTTTCTTTTCCTCCTCCCTTTTAAGATACCAACTATTTCATAAAGAACTAAACTGTCCTGAAAAGCTACAAACTGCTTTTAGTTTAATGCCTATTTAAGCTCAGTGTTACCCTAGATCAAACCATTTAGTTTACCTTTCATGCAGGAAATAGTGCAATGAAATCAATAAGTAAAAAAATAATCAGCAAGATATTTAAAATAGCAATGCTTATACAAATGCAGCAGATTTATTGTCTACGAACAACATTTAAATGCAAGTCTGTAAAGATGTGGGTGAAGAAAACACAAAGCTGTGTTCAGTACAGCACTGAGAATTTTACCCAGTAAGTCTTAGCTACTCAGTGCACACACACACTTGTAGGCAGTCACGCACTCAACTCAGCGGAGTCCTCTTGGATACAACTTTGCACCTCCCACTGAACTGGGACATGGAAAGTGGGATTCATCTTGCCTGCTTTTATACATCTGTACATTCTCTTAAGCCAGGCCTCTAGGTTCCCTCCATAATCACTGAAGAGAAAGAGGCTCCAGAGTCTCTTGGCTTCTGTCTATTTAGATACTGCTAGTAAGAGTGGGAATAGTTTTCTGACCAAAGTAGTATTTAGTCCCCACACTGGCACTGTGAACAGTGTAATATCTGTCCTGAAAACAGCCTATGGTGCATGTAACATATTAACAAACAATCAATCAGTTAAATCAACATGATTTCCTGTAGATGAGACACCCTTACTGCCTCTTTAACAAAACACGATCTTCCAAAAAACCAAACTCAAGCGGGTGGTGAACCGATGAAGGTATTCATTTATTCGGTATAAGATGTTGCAAATTAGAAGGTAAAATACTTCCCCAGGGAACGTTCAGGTATGTATAACAAACTGATTCACACGTGAAATACCTGACTCTCAGAAGATGAAGGAGATTTAGTAGAACAGTAAAGTATGGAAGCACGGTGCAGAATTGCAATTTTTTGGTTCTGCATAACAAACTGTTGTTTATAAATAGTCTGATTAGACATGATGAAGGAAACAAAGCATAAATAAACAAAATGCTTACAACAGCACAATGAAGCTGCATAGTAGATAGTAATGCTTAACAGGCAGAAAATCTATAGATATCCAATAATGACAACCTCAATGAAATACATCATTTACATGGTATTTAAGCTCTTTTTTGAAGACCTAGGATTAGTCTGCATGCATAGGTCTTGCATTAATTCCATGCACATAATAACCCAATGCAAATACAATGCTGTCCTCTCTGTTGGGAATCTTTATGAATGCACATTAAAAACCACACCTGTGGTCTCTTCCTCTCAAAGAGTGAGATAGAAAGAGTAGTAAATTATAATGTAAGAACAGTGATCTTGTTTAGTGACTGCAGGAGCTAAACCCAGGTTTTGGACTGCCCCACACTTATGGAATGGGTCCAGATTTTCAGACATTCCCTTCGCAGCGTTAGCCTACTGTTTCAATGCTTCTCAAACAGCCTTCTCCTTGTGTCTCACCTGACTAAGGCTTTCCCACACAAATGGCCAGTAGCTGTGATTGTATACACCCATTTGAACCAACTAAGTCCCTAAATTACATAAAGGATCAACCATACATTTCTTTGCAATGTTACACTGACTAATAGTAATTTATCTCCCTGTGTAAAACAGAACAATTCCACCCTGTATAGATTCTCTCACTAGTCCAACAGACATGATGATAAGAACTATGATGCCAATGTAGAGCTTTTTCTTTTACTTTAGCACCTGGAGTTGCAGAAAACTAAGGACTGAACCTTGCATCTTAAAGCAAGCCGCAGAATGACAGGTACTCTGGAAAAAAAAAAAACAAACAAACAAACTTTCTTGCGGTTTTTACTGTGATATGCCAATATGCCAGAGGGGAAAACAGCCCAGTTAATTGTTCTTAATTTGCAAACATGGCCTCAATCATCCATTTAAGAAAAGAGACAAGGCATTGCACAAGAGCTGGAACTTCATGAAACCTAGATCCTCATTTTTCTAAGTTAATTTCCCTCGTTTACCTTCATCTTTGTTTACTTTAATTTACATCATTTACTTTAACATAACCAATTATCCAGCTGTAACAGAACAAGATGTTATGAATTTTTTTAGAGTGTATTCAAAATGCTCTGGTAACCATCAAAACCCTCTTAAAGAAATTATGTAAAAGTGATGTAACATGAGGCAGTCACAACTCCTTCCATACAAAAGTCTCTTTTTTCCTAAAAGTCTTGGGAGACTAAATTTCATTTTAGCATGTATTGATTTCATCGGTTTACTCTCGACTTGCTTCTAAATGCCTCCTGTACCTCGGCTGTAATGCCAGAATATTACACACTAAGAATATGAGCAGAAATTTAATTTTTTTACATCATGTTGAATAATTGTTAAGCAAATATAGCTGTCAGGGATGAACATTGTGAAATCTAGTACATTGCCCAGGTATTTTCGTCTTGTGTGTTAGAATTTCCCAGAAAGCATAGTGAAGGCAACTGAGTTTGTTTTGTATTTCACAAAGCTGCAGAAGGTACCTTTGAGACAGATTCCTTACTTGCATAAATATTCTCCACCTTGAGCTCGTTTCTCCTTTACCCACCTCACTGGAATATAAAACATACTTCTTTCAAATCAACAAAAGCTTACACATTTGGCAGTCCTCAGCTGCAATGTCATTGTCAAAGTTAATCCGTTTTTTATAAACTACCCTTCTAAGAATAACTATCTGATTGCTTGAAGGGATTGAGGTTAAAAGCAGTTTAAAAAAAAAGAAGGCAAATAATTTCCAGTGCAAGGAAAGATGAAGGGCCCACAAGTGCTTGAGGAATTATAAGTCTCCTAAGTCGTAAAAGAGGTCCTCAGAAGAAGAGAAAAGAAATCCACATTTCTGATTGTGCGGTTTTTGCTAATAATGACCTGGCATTACAACCTATATCATCCTGACTTTGTACATGTGCCCTTGGTTTTACACAACTGTCAGTAAAATAAAGGACAGAACCACCCTTTATTGTAGGCTTTCTGCAATAATGCTTAAGGGAGAGAATTCTGACTAGATTGAAAAGAAAGTAAAAAAAAAAACCCCCCACACAACACAAAACCAGACAGACACACGTACATTAAGCCAGATGGCCAAAAGGAGCTTTGGAAGAGCAACTGAAGAATGTACAGTAAACAGCCTCAGTCCCTCAAAGAGCAGATTTATCAGCCTCCCTGTGGCAATTCCTTCCCATAGTTTTGGGGAATGACCTGTGGGGAAGGGTTGAAAAAGACACCTTAACCAGTCTTGTGTGAAAGCCCTGTATCTCAGTTGCAAGGATAGGCCCAGTCTAGTGACTTCTTCCCACACTCGTGGCATCATAGATGAAAGAAAGCAATGCTAGCAACACGTCCCCCCCTCCAGTTTCAACTGTCCCAAAGATTCCTGCCGAGAAAATGAGATCTCCATTGCAACAGCAGTGTGAATTTTGGGCCCTGTTATCTATGTATGTATGTATCTATCTATCTATCTACCTCTCCCTCACTGTTTCCTACAAGCCCCCACTAAGACTCTCTCTAGTTTTGGGCAAAAGGCTATAACTGCCATATGCACACAACAGAAAAGACCTATGTGCATGTACATTGGGATTACAGCACTCTTTCCTGTAATTAAAAAAAAATAAGAGACCATTTTAAGCAAAGGACTATTCAGCAGAACAACTGTAGATATCAAACAAAAAATTACACAATTTCAGCCAATGAAGTTGGTTGTTCTACTGATTCCTGTCAATGGCACAAGAAATAGTTCTGTTAAATTATAGATCTGTTCTACACTATTTGACATGGTTTGAGAAGAATTTTGATTAAATTATAGCCTCCTACATTTCCAAGTTCTTCTTCAGTTTGTCATGTCTAATTTAGTTTTAGAAAGATGTGTGGACACATATTCCATTAATATCTGAACTTAACTTGAACAGTCAAATATATTTCTATCATATGACATCACATTAAATGGACATGTTTCTCTGTCAAGTAAGAAAATACAAGCATTTAATGCAATATTCAATGAAATACAATTTGAAAGACTGAGGATGATACTGCTGATTTTATAAAAAGTAATTTGAGATGAGGATCTGAAATCATTCTTCCATTCTTCTAAAACAATCTACCAACCTTTTCCAATTATAATATTTATCAAGTATGCAGCATTTTGATTAAGTTACTTTCTTTTATGGTCTATAAAAACAGAATGTGAAACTGAGACGCAGAGAAATTAAATTCCTGGACCTGATATACTAATCCACGTGTGTCAGTGACTGAGGCAGAGAAAGACCCAAATAGTGCTTTAGGGGCATCAAAGTATTAATAATAGATATAATTTCTGCTACATTAAGGAAAATAAATTTTACACTGGGAAGATGATTTTGACTGACATATGACATACAGATATGACTGACATACTACCATATGTCAGGTTTTAACCAGGTTAAAAACTCTTTAGATGCTATGCATAAAAGTAGCTCCTAGATAGCAGATGAGTGAAGACAGAATGATAAACAAATAAAATTAGTCCTTTGCAAGACTAAACCAGTTAGTTGAACATTGTGACAATGTCAATACTCTTTGCTTGGCAGGTCTATTTTTTATTTAACATAATCTGTTGTAATACTGTGGGTCAAAGACTCAAGTAACCAAGTGCGGTATCATTAACTCTAATGGACTTTCAATATGCCTGGTCTGAAACTGCTGACTGGTTTATCCCTTATCAATCAAATGTGCTGAATCAATACACTTCAAAGAATGTTTGGTAAAAATTAGGTATGTAAGCACTAATCATTTATTTGTTTGATTTTCTTTCAGCAGACTAATTTTTAAGAAATTGTTTTTGAAATTATATTCCAGGATAATTATGCTTGTCTAAATATGGAGCAACATAATTTCCTGCAATGGAATTAATTCATATATATGTTATGATTAATAGCCAGTATTTTAGCATCTCAGGTCACTCCCAGCTACTGCTAAACACCAGAAGAAACACTGCTATGTGTCTACTCAGGTGATCTCCAGGAAATGAAATACATGTCACTTACTTTTCGTTGCTTTACAGAATCCAGTTTTACCAACCAATAGGATGCCACTTTTGTTTTATGATACTTCCAATTATCCATAATCTGTAGACATTGCAAAACACAAGATAAAAGAAATACACACAAAACCAACTGAAAACTGGCATTTCATTCATGAGCATTCCTAATGCTTAAAAGTGTGAGCATCTAAAGGACTTCTGCGAAAAAAAAAACTTTTCCCTAAAAGAAAAATATTTGCAAATTTATGTGGGGGAACATTTGCAAAGACATGCGCAATCTTTCATTTTAATCCTACCCTCTTTTCCACCTGATTCTAACAGTCATACGTTACCAAGCAGGTAGAAACCTGTCTTGACTGACTCAGATTGGATACCTTGAACACAGCAATAAATTCAATAATGCATAACTGTTAATCTATTTAAATAGTGAGGGGTTTTGCTGCATAAAGGACATTAGACATACCTTGAAAACATCCTTTCTATAAATGATCATATATGAACTGCAATACTCTCCTTTTATGATGTCTAAGTGCTACCAAAATAGCTCGAGCTGTGAATATACATTTTTAATTTCATTATTTTATCTTTCTATTCTATTCCAGACCTACAACAAGTTCTGCCTCACTGACAACTAACATACCACTACTTGTTTCCTTCCCTGATGAAATATTTTTTCCCATCAGAAACTGGTTAAGGCCCAACGAATTTATAAAAATTCTACAATAAGAAAGTGCATTTATAACCATGCTAACATTGTATGAGAAAGCACCACTAGATGGAGTGCGTACATACGCACACTCCCATACATACATAAACGCACACACACTCTCACATGTCTGAAAGAGAAAATGTATGAAGCATTTTATTTCTGCTTCTAAGACGAGAAGCTCAATATGCTAGTTATGAATGCTATCTTCCAGAATCATCCAAGTCAACCATCATTACAGGAGCATTCCTTTCCACTGTGATGTAGCTGCACAGATTACTAGAGACATAATCAACATTTTGAAAGCTCACAGAGCAAAGGACATTTCTGGCCAGATAATGAATTAGATGAATTTTAACACACCATGGACTGTGCTTACTACATCAGAATACAGGTGTTAATTTAAATTACTAGATCCCTCCATATTTCTACTAGACTGAGAAAAGAACTACATTCTTTTTTTTTTTTTTTTCCAAGCTGATGTGAGTTTCTCTGCACTAGATATTTAAAAGAGATTTAGATAGCACATATTTTCTGCTTATATATCTTAATACTAGGTGTTGCTTTTTAATTGCCCTTTAGATTGGGCATGGATTCACATGTCTTTGATACCAAATTATGGGGCTCAGGACAACGTTGGATGCAAGAAAGGCTAAGCTGGCAGGCTAGAAGAGCCAAAAAGACTGTGACTGGTGTTCTTTATGACTAGCAAACTTCCAGTTTGCCTTGCACCATACCGTTCTGAGTGCTCTAGTATGCCTATTCAAGAGCAAGTTAAACATGTCAGGATCTCTACTAACAATATTGGATGAAATATGAATTGTAACATTCTTCATAGCTTACTTAAATGCTTGAATTTTCTCCACAATGAAAGACTGAATTTTCCTAACCTTCCTGACTGTTTCTCATATATTTTATAAAGTCATAGGAATGTTTCCAGTGCTAATCTTTTAAGGTCAGAAGTATGCAAAGCTCCAAGCTTTCGAAATCTTTTGAATTATCCTGAGTTTTGGAAGTTTGAAGGCCACAGGAGCTCATGAATCATAAATTGAGATTTCTACTTCATTTTACTGGCCTAAACAGTAAGTGTCTACCCTGTTATTCTTCTTTCTTATTTATAGATACTTACATCTTCTATAATTAATTCTGATTCTTCATCTGTTTTTCCTGGGAACTTCATTCTCATGTCATTGATAATGAGCAGAGTCTCTTTTGTCAAAGCAACTTCTTGCTCTTTTGTTTTCTGTTGCAGCAAAGACTCACTCTAAAAACCAGTATGAAGCAGAGGAAAAATTTCAGGCATGTCATTAGATCACATTACAAAGATGTTTCCTTGACAAAAATAAATTCTAAATAGGGTGACATAAAATATATTATTGAAGTGTATAGATATATTATCTAATATTTAACTAGTATACACACATATGCCTCACGTACACTAATGCATCACCATTACTTATAGTTGTGAAGAAATTAAAGAAAAACAGTTCAAATATGTTTGTTTGAAACAGAACAAAGAAATATATATTTGATATTTATAATGCCCACCATTTAAAATATAAATCTGAAATTTAGATAACAGACTTTGAATTTAAATTCAACATAAAGAAAGAAAAATTATTAGTCATAAAAACTTCCTTTCAGTTCTTCACTGCAACAATTTAACAGAAACCGCCAATTATATGTCATTGTGCCAAGATTTCAGGAAGCATTAAAAACTAAGGACACTTTGCTCCTACTCTGGGCAGTGGAGGTTCCAAGAGTGTCCATGGTTTTGTTTAAAATATCAGTGCTTTTTATACCAACATCAACTTGAACCTCTACAGTTCTACAGTGTCTGCATAAGACCATCTCTGGAGGGTTTGGGGCGTTTCTTTAAATCTTAGACACTAGTTCAAAGTATTTCTGATCATCTTTACTTTTGCATACTTTTGCATTTGCAAGATTAAATAGGCTTAATTTTATGTTTTCTCAAGACTGAAATTCAAAATTTTTAGGCATTTCTACATCTTTGTATTTTGTAAGAATTACTTAAGGATATTTTTGCTTAAGTAATAAATATTTTCAAGCATAACAAAATATTTTGCTATATGAAATATAATACTGTGGCTGAAATAATAAGACAGCAAATATTTCCAAATCCACTTTTGTTTATAACTGCTATAATAATGTGTCTGTAAGTCCTAACTGTAAGTGGCTTATTCTAAACTTAGTTTCTATACCTTTAGAACATTTGGATCTCAGCAGCCTCCAAAAATGGCAATATACTTCTCTTCTCTTGCCCGAAGGATAGGTAAACTAATACTTTATCACACCCAAATGATTTCTTCTTAGAAAGTTACAGTTGATCAATTTTAATTTTATTCTAGCAGTAATATATAGTAAATTATTCTTAGTTGCAAAAATAATTATGAACAGAGTTCCATTCACAATACAGTGCTAAATTATGGGTAGTTCTTATCCATTCTGTAAGTAATTTTATTCACATTATTTTAAGAAGCATGACCTAAGCTCTATCACCCAATATAATTGTTCTGCATTATCAAGATCATTTCTGTGGTGGAGCTTTCTCAATGAAAAAGAGAGTATGGTTTCTTACTAATGTTAATTTAAGTGAGTAGCCCATTTTTAATGTCAGATAGTAAAGGACTGTTTTTAATCTTTCAGTAATTTGTATTTGATATAAAGTTAATGTGAACAGAAAAATCTATATTAGCCCTGTCTCATTAAACTCTCAAAGTACATCTTGATGATAAAAGGGTACTGTTTAAACTTGAGATAGCTAATGTGATAAAAAATACCTTTAACACGTTGTGGTGAAGACACAATCTTAATGTCTTTCCAATTCTATTAGCTGACTTTAAAGATGGAAAACCATGTTAAGGAGTATTTCACAAGATGTCAGCACACAATTTTAAAAGGATCCTTTTTCATCATTTAGACAAAGCCTCACAGGCAAAACAGACAATGAGCGTTCTACTGGATAAAAATGATGATTAGAGATAGTAAATACTATGAAGCAAGTTAATTAGCATTACAAAAGAATTTCTCACAATCAAAGCTCACCACAATAGAGAAAGTCTGCAAATATGGGTTAAAAGTGCCAATTTGTTTTGCCCCATCTCCAGATGAATTATTTGGGTGATGAAATGTATAGGTCAGCCACCAAAGCATGAATGGAAGTGCACTTGCACCAGCACACAATACAATACTGAATGAAGTTGGGGACTGATCCCAGCAAACACTGCCTAGGGATAAATGGGTATGTAGTCCATCATGCAAACACAAAAGGAGAAATGCCTGGGCTGTGAAGGAGATACTAAAGAGGATGACAGTCTGGTCATAGAAGGAAAAAAATGTATGGTTCAGAAGCACACTGTGAAATTACAACTAACCACACAAATTCTAAACAGGTAAAAGTGTTCATCTGATCTATTTATTCTATTAATTATTTAGTTAAACTCTCTGATTCTAAATGCTTGTCTGTCTCAAGGACAGCCTTCAAAATGAAAGAAGTTTTATTTTCTCTTTAAAAAAAAGAAGATGGCTTCTGAGACAGTTATTGCAGTGGCAAATCCTAAAGATGACAAGAACTATCTAAAAATTTTAAATTGTTCGCTTTGGAAGTAGAGCTCTACTGCAGTGGTAGAGCGTATGCTTTCAACAGTAGGTTGAAAAGTAATTACACCTCCTTCTACAATGACACCCATACAAAGTCTAACTAATGTTTTAATCTGGTACCATGTAGTTATCCTTGGTGTATACACTGGTTTTGAAATATTGATGTATTTTTTGTTACTGTAAAGGTTTTGAAGGTAGGTACATCCTTATTTCAGAACCAGCAATCCCCAAACAAATCACAGCAACTTTTTAAGAGAGGTAAAAACTCTTTATCTTCAAAAAAATATTTAGGAGAGAAGGCTTCCCAATCACAAAAATTCTTAAGATTTCCATTCTCACAAAATCTAACATTTGTATTGCTGCACCAGAAACACCAAAACACCACAGCTAGCACTCACTGTAAGTCATGTGCAGATGTAGAGATCTTATATTCCTGAGTTTCTGTCAAAATAGCATTGCTATAGTACCTCAGGTTTTCTGCCGTTGTAAAAATTAGCAATGTATTTATTGAGTTTTAGAGAAATGGAATGCATTTGGAATGCAACTGCTGTCTTCACTCACCCCTGAGGAGTTCATAGTTCCCAAGCTGGGTGTCTGAGAGACTCTGGCCGAAGATGGACTACGATTTAAAGAATGAGACCTATTCACTGAGGATGCACGCTGGATTTGCAGAGATGCTTTGGCTGAAACAGGACGTTGCTCAGCTGCCTGTGACTGCATAGTCAATATTGATATTGAACGAGGGCAGCTTACAGAACGCCTTATTGGACCTGTGGATGATGTGGGGGATGAATATGAAGGAGATTTTATGTTTTTAATCGAAGGTTTCCAGTTCATTCTACCTGCAAATGAAATGAATTATGTAATTACTTAATATTCTCTTCAAACCCATTTTTCAGTCTTTGTAACTAACAACATATATGACCAACATGTGTGCACATATGTTGTACTATAATGTATGTTGACTAACAAATAAATACGTAGTAGTCATGTCAGATCCCCTAATAACATACTTTACATACTCTGTAAGAACATTTATTTCTTCCTTATAGTCGGCTTTCATCAGGTAGATTCCAGTCTTCTATAACACGCATCAGATTTATGACAGAGCGCATATGCCCTATAGGTCAAAATGTATGTGGCTAGTGTGTGTGGCTTCCTGACTGTAAGAATATGGAAGCAGGAGAGAGAATTTGGTTGATGGATCCCATATTTGCAGATCCAGTCTCCCTCATCTGCTCCTGCATAGCTGTACAGTTTTTTAATTCAGTCTTCTGCTAAATAAAGGATGCTGCTATGAAAAATAAAATTTTAGAAGCAGGATTATATGCATGCAATTACCTGATGAAATTATTTGAGACAATACACCGCTAAAACAAAAAGTAACATGCTATATCTACCATGTTCCAACAGAACAGGCTCATGCTAAGGCTCTGCAGCAAGCAAGAAAACAATCACAAAAAAAAATAAATTGGTGCAGGGATCTCATCTGGAATATATCACCTTCTGTATGCCTCCAGATACATTTCTTTATCCTTTCTATATTCCAGCAAATTCAAGCTTAATAAGACTACCTTTTACAGGGAAAAAATAACAATCTGCTCAAAAAAAAAAAAAAAAATCTAAGAGCAAAGAGGAACATTCACACCATTTCCAAGTGTAGCCCGGGCGCATTTTTCTCTTTAGCATTCTTGGCAAAAGAACATTCTTTTTTTTTTTTTTTTCAAATTCATTTTGATTAATTTAGAAAAGTTTTTAAAGAAGACGAAACAAGCAAACCAGTGTTTAACCCTGAGTTACAAAAGTTGATACATTCTAAAATAGTGAAACATTTATATAATTTATCATGAATGCCAGGCTTAATTGGAAAAGTCATCATTTAACTTACCTGATCGTTCCAAAGATTTGTATTTGTTTTCTTCAAGATCATATGAAACTTTTTTCTCCTTTTTTTCATTATGATCTTCCTTTTCAGTTTCTTCTCCTGATTCTGACATACTGCTACTGCTGTCACAGCTACTATCACTATTGTAATTCTTAAGTTTTCTTAAGGGCTGTGCACTTTCTGGCATTGAATACAAGGGCTAAAGCGAAAAAAAAAAAAAAAAAAATTAATTCCTTCATAATCCCAAAAGAACACTTTACTATCATCACACTAGGTTCCTGATTCAGGCAGGTTAATTTGTACGTATGTAAACCCTCCTAAATTAGATTGGAAGTTTGTCCTTAATTTTAGAATAAATGCTTAAACATTTCATTAAATTCAGTACACAGTAATCCTAATCTTTCTCCCATGAAGAGCAGCATAATATAGTAAGGGGGAAAAAAAAAAGTATTTATTTCAAGTATGACTTATACTACCAGACACTGAATTATAGTTTGAAATCATAAATCAAATGATACAGGATACCATTTACAATCAGTTTCAATCCCTGACTGATATTTGCAATAACTGAAGCTATAGTTTAACAATTATCAGCATGAACTAAAGAAATACATCAGGGAACTTTGGCTAGTATACTTCTGAAAGAGAAAGTGATTAATCCACATCCTGCAGAAAGCAGAAACTGGAAGAAGATAGCAAGCTATGGTAGGTGTATTTAGTGTCCTGTATGGACATGGGATTCAGTGTCGTTGGGTAATTAATCTTGTGTTATTACCAGCATATTGTGAGACAAAAATCAAAAAGTAGGAAACAGAGAAATTGATGCAAAAGCAGAAACTACAAATGAAAGTTTGTGTTCCTCCATCTACCATCACACAGACAAGAAAAGTGCAATATCCTCCATTATGTCTATTATCCTAAGAAGGCTCATGTGGCCACTCTTTTTTCCTACACATTTTCTTTCCAGTAACTCTCAGCTATAAGAAGCTATGGTAATGGCCTCATCTTCCCAGTCATCTAATGGACTGCAATTAAAACTCAGATTTAAAAAAATTAATATCATAATTTCTGAACATATTTTGGGTCAGAGTGAAATAGAAGAACTCTCAGGATGAATTTAAATTGCCCTGTTATCTTAGCATAATGTAATGCACCAAGATTTATTGTGATGGGCAATGGAAAGAAGCCCTGAATATACTGTTCCTGCAAGATACACTTAATAACTAAACATATGCTACCTAAACTTACATTCCAGCCAAGGAAGGAAAGAGATTTCTGCTAGTAACTTAAAAGCAACAGTATGTTTATGCAAGCCCAGGCTGTTAGACCAGATAAGGAAGAGTTGAAGAAGAATATTCCATTGAGGAGAGCCCTGGCAATTGTTCAATTACGCAAACAATATTTTGGTATCTATCTGCCTGCCAAAAGGACAAATTAAGGTGCCTCAACACTTATTGCTTTCTCAAAAATAGCTGTTCTAATCATGAAATGCTGTGTATCATGGAGATATATTCATCAGACATTCCTGATGAGTTATATGAGGTGTAATAAATATTTTCAATCAAAACTCACAGGGGCTTTAAGGTAGATCTCATTTCCACTTATCACATGCATGTTCCTCACACATTCTACACTAAACAATAAGAACATCCTGATCAAGATTTCACATCAATTAACAAAGAAGAATAAAAAGAAAGGTCAAAGAAATTACAAAAAGCAATAATGACAAATAATAGCTAGATCTGGGTTTAAACTGACCTCTTAAAATAAGAGATACTTGATTGCTCACCAATTCTAATCACCTTGATTTTCCCCTTATGCTAACCTGATTTTTCTTCGATTAAAGTCATCTGATTTTATATCAGAAGAATAAAAATAAAAGTAATTGCTCGTTTACTCTAAAGTATCTATTATTTTATTTCCTTAGGTCTTTTTCCTGCACAAACAGGTGCAATGTAATCAACACGCGTAAACCTTACAGTGTGTAAGTATAAGGTGCCCTCTAGAGGCTACAAATAAACCAGACATTTCCAGAATGTATTTCTCAATATAAGTAGAGTTCAGTCATAATTTCATTGCAGGCAAAAGTGCCTTCATTGTGAGAAATTCTTGTTTTGTTTTCTACTTGGAGGTCCTAATCATGTTCAAATAAAAATAAGGCTGAAATTCCTAGCAAATATGGAATAGATGTTACATGCAAAGCTTATTAATACACACACCCCTCTCTACCCCTCATATATACATATAAATGCATGTATAAACATATGTGTATACGTATGTTTCCATGTATGGAGGAGGATGAGGAGGAAAACACCCCTCTCTCCTAACTATTCCAGCTGTTCTGTATAGTTTTCTGAGTCCTGACAGTTCGTTTTTCCAAAGACGAGAGTGCGCCCAAGGCAGAGCATCTAACAGTAGCTTCTGTCAGCAGGCCAGCCACTGACTTTTAAGGGAAGACATGACTTCATGAACTTCTGAAAGAGCCTTTCATGTTGGGTAACATGACGTGAAAAGCACTGTTCCCTCAGGTATGTTTCGTCTATTAGATCTTGCATACCTTACTTTTTTGATATGCTAATGGATCTTTATTTGTAGGATTTTATGATTACAAGAAGATGAGTTTTACAGCTGGATTATTCTCTTACCTGATAGATTAACAGGCAATAGCACGTTCTGCTGCCTACCTCATTCACCAGATTTCTATACAGATATATATTTAGACACTACATGTCTCATAGCAGACCCTTTACAAAGAGGTGGCCAATCAAATGCATATTATTAGACATATGCACCTTACCCCTTACAGGAAAGAGGTGATGCTCTTTTGGTACAAGATGCAAGCACCATCCGTAAAGGGCATCTGTGTTTCAAAAGGTGTGCATAGGATATTAAGATAATATAGGACATTATTCTCACTCATAAATTGATCAAACTTCAACTTAAAACTAATTAAGAGAGGTTTCTCAGTTTAGGCTAAGTACACTATTAAATGTTTATCACCTCCAGCTTGGGAATGGCTTGTGTCCAATCAATGTAGAGATAGTATAAAGCAAGTCTGCGTGCATACAGTCAACCAGATAGATGCTCTCTGAGGACTGTTGGGAAAACATAGGCTTCCAATTAAACTTGAATTAAGTGACCCTATGTTAAAGAACTGAAAAAAAAAACCCTCAAGGAAAAGAATCCCTGAAGATTGTGGATCAATTGTGTTGCTAGGGTGGACTGGATT
>NW_009612921.1:0-4026 GCF_000690535.1 Cariama cristata | reverse complement strand
GACTGGTTTGTTCCCCCCCCCCCCCCCCGCCCCCCTCCCCTTCTTTAAATGAATCCACCACTGACAAAACACTAGCTCACAAAATCCCCATATTTGTAATGACGTTCCTGTAAATCTATCTTAATACCAGATTGGGTATGCAGATCCTCTTTCCAGTATGCACGCTTGTAATAAGATGTAGCTCTTTGGATTCTTGCACATAACTAAAGCACCCCTGCAAGCTCAGGACAATTGTCAGCATTCATTTTGTACAGAAACTCCCAGATTTGTACACAATGTCATTAGAAACATAACATGCTGTAAAAAATTTACATGCATCCATAAACAAATCCACTAGAGCTCAGGAACATAAGTGTAGGCTCTTCTAGGTAGACTTGACCTAAAATGTTTGCAGGATATAAGAAACATACTTATTTTAGCCAATTTATCTTTAGCCTATTTATCTTTACTGGCTTACAGAGATATGCAGTGTATTTAAGGCAAAGACTTGCATGAACTATGCACACAAACAGAAAGCATTAAGCTAAAAATAATATACATGCACTTTAAAAGCAGATTTTTGAATACAAAACACACTCCAAGATATACTGTACAACCCTTTTAGCACGTAAACAAGCTACAGATACATCATAATCAATCCTTTGAGCTTCCATAGTGCCTTTTATCCCATGATCTCAAAATTCCTTAGTGGCACTAATCAATTAAAGATGAAAGCATTCTTTTTAGATAGGCTATGCATATAAAAATCATTTCACATACTGAAATCAAGCAATCTCTTGTACAACAGTTGTTGCCATGCACAATTCCTCAAAATAGCTTAGAGAGGAAAAAAGGATCTTATATTCAGTTAAAATTTTAATGGGATTTAGTTGGACAAATGGTAGTTATGCTTCTCTTCATACTTCATTAAAAAAAAAAAAAGGCGGCTAATGGCAGTCTGAGGAAGAAAACTTCCACCAGGATCAGCTAACTAAAGTCCGCACTTCAAATTCTCAGACTAGCTCCCTACAGAGTGAAATAAAAAATTGGTATCTAAAAGTCAAATACCTTCAGTCCTCGCTGCCTGGTGCATTTTCCCATTAGTTTTTCATCATCTATTTCACACTGCTCCAGAAGATCCAAAATGTCCTCCTCCTAGAAATGGGAATTTCACTACAATTAATTTAAAGCAGGATATATGCTATCCTTCCAAAAGTCAAGCACCAAGTGGTAGGAATTTGAAATTACTTTGATTACTAATTCCTCAAATAAGACTATGAATCCCTCCACAGGAGGATATAAAAGTATTTCTTCTGATGCATGCATCTCTGCTTGCAATCAACATGAAATTGAAAGTTAAAATCAAGTCTTAATATTTATTAAAGTCTGAAGAAAGGGTTGAACAAAGAGTCCTGTAAATCTGCTGGATGATGCCAACTACAAAGATAGGAAACTATTTCTCTGATTTCAAATTAAATCACATTAGTTGGTTATTTTAAATATAGCCATTTTCCTACTGTCTCTGACTAAGTAAGTAAGCAATCAGGCAGAGTTCTTGGATGCCTTAAACTGGTGGAGCTGGTTTTATGATATCTCTCGTTCCAGTCCATACAAGTAGATGAATAGGCTGGGGACATTACTGGAGGAAGAATGAGGCAATTACCAGCTCAAAAGCAGTTTCTGCCAACCTCTGGTTTGGCCAGGGGTAAGGCTGAGGATCAGGGAAATGGTAAAGTAGCTTAAAGCCATCTAGCCTGTCTCCACCCTGGGTCCACTGCAGTTCATCCAGATTCAAGGATCTGGCCCACAAGCTGCACAAAGAATAATAATAAAATGATGGAAACATTATCAAATGCTATTTATTAGCCATCACACATGATTATTGTGAAACTAATCCAAAAGGTCATGAATTCAAAGATAATAACTCCTAAAGCCAATACTTCTTATGCTTCAGTACCTTCATTCTTTTTAAAGGGTTATTCATTTCCCGCTGAAGTGAAGCTGCTCTCCCAGCAAGAAACGTCTGGAAAGCAGTGGCTAACAAACTCTCATACTTTTCAAGTAATGCCTTATCATCAGGAGGGTAAATTCGCCTAAAATTGGGGAGAAAAAAAACTGAGTTTAAGATAGAAGCTGAGCTACTTATCACATTAGGGACAAAAGAAATGCAGCTAATTCACAGTCTCTTCTATAATGCATATGCAACCCATCTATAATAATTATATAATATCTTACCATAAAACATATGCTCTGAACATTGCTCTCTAAATCTAATTTTAACTCACTGAACACATACATGTTTAAATCAGCAATTAGCCAGTCAAAGGAAATACCATGCAGGTCATTCCAGAGATATACCAAACTCAAGTTTTGCAGTGTTCTGAAATTTCAGTGGGTGTGAATGATGCATGTAGGTGTGAATGATTCATGAAATATTAACAAAATATTGCACATAAAATTAAGAGTCACAAAATTATTTGTATTAGCAATAAAAGGACACAAAACTGAAAATATGAACAATTGCTTTGAGTTAATGGGCATGATGTAAATTAAAGATTGAATATGTATTGCATGTGAATGCTAAATCCTCCAAAATAATGAACAGGAAGAAATAGATACTATTGGAAAAAAATTTTTTCTGGTTGACGGATGTGTAGGATGGCTCTGATTTTCCATTAGAGCAGCTATGCCATTCTTCTCTAAAATCACCAGTAAGGAGATTATGACAATATGAGAAGCAGGACTTGGTGATTTATTCATGCTCATCAAGCAACAATGGGCTTTGAAGAAAACCACTCCAATTTGTCATGAATGCCTGAAGCGCAGGCAAAAATTATGAAGATGGAAGACTAATTTCTAATGTATTGTAAGGAGTAATCCATACATTAATTCTGCCTGCACTGTGCAAAGCATAGGTACCGCTTACATATTGACTGGCATTATGTGACTTTTATGCTTTTGTGAACTTTTTAGAAGGTTCTTTTTCTTCTTTTTAATGATGATTTTGTTGCAATGAAAAAAGGATGGTTATGATCCTATTAGACTCAGGGCAGTTCCAGAGCAAACTGAAGACAGTTCCAGTTTGCATAAAACATCTCTAGGAGCTCTAATCTAGTTGCAGTCAATACTTTTTAATGGTGTTGCTCCTACTGCTGAAAAGTATTCTTATACAGCACTTTTAAGGAAAGGATATTCATTATAGTATATGTAGAAATACACTGCAGCTAAATGCCATTTCAAAGTCACATACATACTTTTCAGTTCCTCATGAATTCACAAAAGCTTGAAAGCATGGCTTCTACTTTGACCACCCCAGGACTCCTACTGGAATCAGAGGGCTAGTTGTGCTTGCAGACACCTGACTAAGCCAACTGCTGAACTGACCTCCATAGATTAAATCAAAGCCTGCTGAGGTTGATTGAGGTTTCTCTGGATTTTTATTCAGAAAGCAGTATTAATCCATGCAGCAATACTAGCACCCAAAATTTCCACGATTCTTTGGCAATGCCTAACAGAAGGTAGTCCTGCTCTGCAGGAAAACATCATAAGAAGAAAATACTGCATACTGCTCAGATAAAATTTCTCTGCATCTCTAGCAAAGATTCCTTTAATTCTCAGGGTCTGCTGATTCTTCAGCCGTTTTGCAAACACAAGATAATAAGAAAACACAAAGCTGATCTACGCTTTAACACATGCACATTCCTCATGAAATGACAGTTCACTTTTTCCTGAGGGAAAAAAATATTTTTGTATTTTTATTGATTTACATAAACCAAAAGGCTAAATAAAGAGAACATTTGGCTCATTTTCAGTCAAGAACTGAATAAGCAACCTAAAATGTGATCAGTTAAAAAGTTAGACTTTAAAGTTATCAAAAAAAGCAAAATGTATTAAAGCATCATGATGTTTCTCTTTCTTATAGTCTAATAAAATAACTGCTTCATTCTGGGTTTTGTTTGATGTACTAGTTCAGCAACACATATGCCACGAAAGAACCATCAGGATTGGAAGGGACCTCGAGATCACCTAGTCCAATCCCCCTGCCAA
>NW_009612920.1:0-1093 GCF_000690535.1 Cariama cristata | reverse complement strand
GAGCTCAGCGCCCTGGACGAGGAGCGCCAGGCCTCCGTCCGCACCTTCGAGGTTTGCTCGGGGTTGGGGCCCCCCGGCCCCCCCCAAAACAGTTGGCTCCGTTCCTCATGGGTGCCCCGCCGAGGCGCCACCCACGTCTACGCCGAAATCCGCTTCACCCTATTGGCCTGCGACAGCCTGCCACGCCCGCGCCACACCCAACGACATCGACGTGAGGTTGCTGATGGTCACCACCGGGGCAACCGTCACTGGGATGCTCTGGGCGGTGGTCTTGGTAACCGTGATGTCCTTGGCAACGACCCCGGCAACCACCCCGGCAACCACGATGCCCTTGACAACGGCCCCAGTGACCATGATGCTCTTGGCAACGCCCTTGGCAACCATCCCCGCGACCGCGATGCTCTGGGAGATGGTCCTGGCGACCACCCTGGCAACTGTGGTGTCCTTAGCAACCGCCCTGGTGACCACGATGCCCTTGGCAACGGCCTCAACAACCACCCCAGCAACTACAATGCCCTTGGCAACGCCCTTGGCAACCGCCCTGGCAACAAGGATTCTCTAGGAGACGGTCCTGGCAACCACCCCGGCAACTATGGTGTCCTTAGCAACCATGATGCCCTTGGCAACGGCCTTGGCAACCGCCCCGGTAACCACGATGCTCGAAGTGATGGTCCTAGCAACCACGATGTCCTTAGCAACAGCCCCAGCAACCACTTTACCCTTAGCAACGGGCCCAGCAACCATCGTTCTCCCAGCAACAACCTCAGCAACAGCCCTAGCAACCGTGATGCCCATAGCAACGGCCCTGGCAACCATGATTCTCATAGCAACGGCCTTGGCAACAACCCTAGCAACCATGTTACCCTTAGCAACAACCTTGGCAACCATGATGCTCGTAGCAATGGCCTTGGCAACGGCCTTAGCAACCGTGATGCCAACAGCAACGACCCTGGCAACCGTGATCCTCATAGCAACGGCCTTGGCAACAGCCCTAGCAACAGTGATGCCCATAGCAACGGCCCTAGCAACAACAATACTCATAGCAATGGTCTTGGTAACAGCCCTAGCAACCGTGATGCCAACAGCAACGACC
>NW_009612919.1:22138-32172 GCF_000690535.1 Cariama cristata | reverse complement strand
GCCCCCTCCTTAGCACCGGAGCCGTAAAGGGCATCTCTGCCTCGGGAGTCCCGGGTGAAGGGGTGGCGAGCTGCCGGTGAGCCAGAGTAGCACCCGCTCGTCTCTTCTCTCCGGTGACCCGAGTTACCGCTCGTTGTCTGTCCCGTACCGCTGCTTCTGTCCTCCAACTTCTCGGAACTTCTGTCTCCCAGAGGCAGCTGCAAATCGAGGAGCCTGAACTCACGTCGCGACTCAGGTAAAACCCCGACTCCTTCGGCCGGCAGCGTGCTGGGAAAGAGCGAGGGAAGCAGGGGCGAACGGGGAAAACCCCCGGTGCCAGAGTCCGGTGCGGGGGAAGACTGCTCCTAAGTGCAGGACGAGCCTATTACAAGGCTGAACCCTTGCTTTTATGTCCCGGGTTGCGTATGTTTCAGCATTTTCATCTCAAAGCTGCTGTGCGTTAGATGGCCAACTGAAAGCACAGCGAAGATTTTCCATGTTTGTTCCACGGGTGATTTGAAAGTCTACTTTGGAGCCTTATGTATTGACCTCCCTAACAAATTAATCTTGGAAAATTGTTGACATTGATAATAAACATTTTTAAGAAGGCTGTATTTTTTGAGGGAGTAATTTTTTTGCCTTCAAAGCCTTGCTGTCTTGGCAAAGAAATAGCACGGGACATAAATGGTAGTAAAGAAATAGCACTGGCTATAAATTGCTCTGTAAGGACTTTCCAGTAGTCTGTGTGGTGCTGCTTAAAACGTACCGTGGAGTATGTTTTGCTAAGGACTATGCTACTGTCTGCTTTTACAGTGAAAGATGTAAAATGACCTTTAGTTTTATAGCTTGTAAAATGGTTTTAATGAAACATCTCCAGTGTCTATAACATGTAAGACAAAGCTGTAAGCATTTGGGAGACGCTGATCTCTCTCTGTCTCTATCTTCTGTAAATATGGAGTAACTCAACAGAGTTCAGGAAAAGTAGCTGATGGGTGAGACCGACGGGACAATTTCCACCCAGCGTCTTTAACATTTGATTGATTTATTAATGACAGCACACAAATGGCCATTGGCTTGGGCGGGCGCTGGATGCAGTGACTTCAACCAGTGAGTTGCTCTCTAACTGGTACACGAAACGCAACCCTTAGTATCCACAATACACGAACATGTTGTACTGGGTTTACAAGAACTTTCATATAGTTGGGAAAGGTATTTTCCATTCTCTTCAGCTCTGCTTTAAGATGTGAGCGCTGTGAGCTTGTGATCAGTGGTTCTGGGAAACAAAAATAGACACCCTTCCCTTCTCCCCAAGATAACTGGTGGTTTATGTTATCTGGCTGGTTGGGCAGCAAGCAGATTTGAAACTGTTTAGCTGCTTTTATCACCTTTCAAATTGTTAATCTCTTGAATGCGTTTCATGTCTTAAGACTGCCTCCGCTGTGAGTTGAGTTCCTGCAAAAGTGAAAAAGGACAGCTTTCCCTTGAAGTGACCATGGAGATATTTTCCAAATCTTAATCCCTGTCGGTAACCTGTTGTCTGCTCTACATACAAGCTATCGGGAAGTCCGAGTAAAACCAACACAGGTGATATCTTTGTTAACCTCCCTGATTTGAGGGGAGGCGGCTCTCGTTGCGCACACAACTTCAGCGTGACTAGCGGGGAATTTGGTGTTACACGCTTCGAAGCCGTGGTAGGTGTCGAGAGACCCATCCTGCTTTGTTGACCTGAGCATTGTTCTGCCTTCAGTCAACAGCCTAAACTGGGAATGCCTTTGCCAAGTTTTCAGCAGAGGGAAAGCGTGGTGGTCGCACCGATGGTGATGGTCTGAAGTTCAGTAAGGTAAAATGTCTAACCAGCATCTTAACTATTGTCATCTTGTTTTGCTGAAAAGATCATGTTTGTTTAGGATGTTCAGACAATATCCAGCATCTGTCCATGTTGGGAAGCAAGCAGGCTGTCTGCCTCCCTGGATGCAGAACGAGAAGTCAGGGGTCTCAGCTCAGTTCATGTTCCTCCTGACACGAGAGCAACACGATGAACGAGAGGGGCTCAGCTGGAGCACAGCAGCCAGGTTGAAATCCTTTGGACAAAGTGTTTCTCTGCTCGTGTTCAAACCTACCCTGAGCCAGTCCAGTAAATGAAAAGGACACCCGTTATGGATGTGTCAGCTCTTGCCAAATCCTGGACGCGCCAAGCCCTCCGTTTCTGGAGCAAGCTCACAGGGAAGCTAGCAAGAGCCCAGCTACAAGGTCGTCCAGCTGGAGCTAAATTGTATTGCCAGGATAAGCTGGATTCAGGCTGGGATCTGAAACTGGCACTGCTTCAGTAGCTGTGGTGGGTGATCACTCTTGTGGCGATGAGGTTTTTGACCCATCCCCCTGGACCTCTCTGCATAGTTAGCTACAGGTTGCGCTGAAGTGTGCTACGATGGGCAGAGCGTGTGAGTGTGGCTGTCAAGCAGGGTCTCACACGGGGTACCCTCACCGTTGTGGTCAGCTGCCTGGAGAACATCGGCGGTTGCCTGGAGCTGAACAAGCAGACGGAGGTGAGTGACGCCTGTGGGCAGAGGAAATCCGGATTCACTGGAAGCCCCAGGCTTCCTCCGTGGTGGATGGTTCACATCCACAGTTGGTTGTTCAGTCAGTCATACTGGAGAACTGCTGGCATTAAGCTTTCCTGCAGTAACGTTCAGCTACCCAGACACTCGGAGCTGCTTGTATGGTCCGAGAGTTTCAAACAAAGCTCCAGGCTTTGGTCCATACATCCACAGTGCGGGACATTCAGGTGATTGAGGGTGAAGGGCGTGGGGCATAACTGCTCCTCTGGCAGGAGAGATGTCTGTATGTCTTTATTGGAGGCAGGTAAGAAGGGGTGAATGTTTTTGGCAGCTGAAAGCCTTCACAAACCTGGCCACCTTGCTATCCCTGCACTGGTGGAGTTCAAAAGCAAAAGACCTCTAAAACTTTCCAAGAGAAATCACTCCGCTCCCCTTTCCCTCTGGGAAGGTGTAACGTATGTCAGGTGGGTGTTGGTGTGTCCTGTGTTGTTACTGGAAGGTGCTCAGAGCGCTGAGCACAGATTAGGACCCGCGCAGGAAATAATACAAGTGAGCCGTGTGTTATGTGGGACATGCGGGATCATGACCGACCGAAGGCTGCTGGCACGGCTTTTCATTTGTGGGTCCCGCTAGTTTTACAAGTGTGAAAATCTGCACTAAAAACAGTCAACGTTTTTCCATGTGTTAGCCTGCTCTTTGGGCAGAGGCTCTGGAAATACCCTTCTCTAGCTCTCCTGAACTTGCTGCAAACTTGGGCACACAGCCGGGATGTGCATTCCCTGAAAACCCACGTCTCCTAACGGTGCTGCCTGGAGCTTTGTGTGCAGAGAGCGATTTCTGCTGCCTCGTGGGCCCTTTTCCCTCGTGGAAACATCGTCTCTCCGGGGAGCCAAAACCTCCGTGGGGGCAGGCGGTGCAGGTATAACTCTAATGAGGTCACCGGGCTCAACCGGCTTTTAATCCTGTGGATATACGCTATACGCTGATGTTTGCATAGCGCTGGGGATTTTGTTCTTGGACTGTCACATCGGCCAAAGTCAAGCATCACACACAAGTCTGCATGTATTATGTCAACACAGTTACCTTTGTCAGCCAAATGTGTACTCTTAGAAGAAATACGAGATCAGTTTGACAAGCCCTCCGACCAGAAAACTGTTGACTGGCACTAATTGTGTTTCTGTCTCCAAATACTGGCTGGGCCCTGCCTCTGCCAGGGAGCGCAGGCAGGGTAACCAGCCTCCACTTCCCAGGTCAGGCCATTTGCCCTCTGAAAATGTTGGCACAATGCTAAGTTTTTGTTTGCTTGAGTGGGTTTTTTTATTTATTGTTCCAAGACCTCTGGAACTTCCTGGCTGGCCTGGGACATGTTTCTGTTTGGGGTTTTTTTGGTGTGTGGTTTTTTTTTTTTTAGAAGTCAATGTTAGGCATTTGGTGAGCTCCTCCATGCACTCCAGCATGCAGGTTTTCTAGTTACAGATGTGAAAAATGGTTAGCAGACGGTGTTGGGTGTCTTCCCAACTTGCTTCTTGGAGAATTTTGTTATAGCTGAGATACAAGTCATCCTTAACTGCAAAGATGGAAAAATATTGCTTATATTTTTTACATCTTCTGTATCAGGATAATGTCACTGTACCTTTTTAGCATCAGGCCTATTGTATTGATAGATTGTTGCTTTTTTTCCTGATATACCAATTGCCGTTAGTTTTTTTGATATCTTTTAGCTTTCTTTATAAAATGTGTTGATTTCCATCTACTAATTTTATAATGGATTTTTAATTTGTTACATATTTTCTTTATTTTGTAATTTGGCTCTTCTCTAAAAAAATCTTATTTTAAATGAAATATTTTTTTTTTTTAATATAGTATTGCTTTTTTTTGGGGAAAGGAGGGGTCTACTAAGGCATCTCTAAACATCTCCCAATAAGCATTGTCACATTTGCTTCTAGTTAGGTGTTTTCTCTCAGTTATTTTTGTGTCTGATTGTTTCTAGTTTGGGGAAACTGACCTCTTAGAGATGTTGTGTTGGACCACGTTCTGTTTCCTTATCTCAAATGCAGTTGAGAGCTGTGATTGGTTTTCTTCCAGCTACTGCAGGATTTCCTTGTCCTAGAAAGCTATCTATTATATGTAGGTGTGTGGAGATTATCATTATTTTTTTTTTAGCACCACAAACCCTCCAGCATCTGCCACGAGCCTGAAATTACATCTTTTCTTTCTATGCATTGCAACTTCAGGAGGTGCTCATCTGTTCCGCTGATTCATTTGTCTATAGCAAACTCCCACCGATGCTTCTGATTTACCCAGCCTCTGACCCTCTGAAATGTCAGGGACTCTGCAGCAGGTGTGTTGGCTTTCTGGTGGGCTCCGTTGGGGAAACGGGCTGTTTGTCGATGACACAGTTTGAAGGTTGGTGGAACTTCTAGGAGACCCTGGAGCTGCACCCCCTTCCCCGCTCCCTGGGTCCTCTAATGTGGAAGGGTGACCTGCGGTGCCTCCTTGCTCTTCAATGGGGATGGGTGCCTGTGACATCAAATGGGTAGACTGCTGACAAATGGTCTTGCTGTTGGTGGGGAATAATCCATGACAGTGTTCCGTTTTAGCTTTGTTATTGACTCACTCAACTGGACGGTGATAAATTTGCCATATCAAGCTGACTGGCAGTGATGCTCCATGTGCCAGCAACCATGGGAATGTTAACTGCAGCATTAGGGCTGCTCCGGAGAAGCCTGGCTGGGGCTTGGTGATGGCATGGGCTGTATGGTTGGTGCAGAGGAATTGTTGGAAGTGGTCTGTTGTGTGAGCAGAGGGGTGTACCCGAGTGCACCCAGTGGGCTGTGGGGGCGGTGGAGCGGGCGTGATGGTGGGGATGGGTCCGTCCCTCTGCTGCAGCCCCCTGTGGCTCCGCAGAGGGGTACTGGAGTGGGGTCACCGGCTGAGGAGGTGGGAGAAGTGGGAGGGACAGCAGGATAAAACCTGTGAGAAAATTAATTTGGATTAAGGTGAAGTGTGAGCTTTAAGTGTAACAGCAGTGTAAAGTGAAGAACAGTCTTAACCTGTTTTTCCTAGAAAGTGCTTTCCTAGAGGAATGGCACTTTGTTTGGTCTGTGCCACGGCTGCAGGGCACAGCCCCATGGCCAAGCTGGTTTGGAGAGGTCTCTGACAGCATCACCTTCACGTGCCCCAGGTTTGGCGGGGGTTCAGGTCGGGTTCCCACCCAGACTTTTGCACATCTCTCCTCCCAGCAGTGCTGTGCTGGGCTGAGGGAGCAGCGAGGTGCCCAGAGTGCCGAGGAGCAGGCTTGGAGCTGCCATCCTGCTTGGAGCAGCGTTCGTGGCCCCGTGCTGTGCTGCTCTCATACTCCTACATTTTTTTTTGGAGTGCAGCAGCTTCAGAAATATTTCTAAATTGGTCCTTTGTACAGCTCCATAGGGGATCCCAAGGGGATTCCATCCCATCAACTGTGTAAGGACAAAGACACCAATTTTTGGTTTTGTTTGGTTTGGTTTTTTTCTTTCTATTTTTTTCAGGGAAAAAAACCCCCTCCTTACAGTTCGTGTAGATGGGAGTATTTTTAGGAGTGCTGGATCTCAGGAGCCCGTTTGTGAAACTGCGGAACTTCCAGCAGAAATCTCTACTCCCCCCCACTCCCACATGTTGGTTTTTAGGACGACCCCTGTTTGGAGCAGGACTTGAACACAGCACCGTAAGTTGTGGGTGTGCAGCTGGGGAACGAAGTTAAAATACTGTTAGTCACTCAGTAAGTCAGCAGTGCTCAGCATGCGCTTCAGGTGTACCGGTGGTTTGATAGCCAGATGGTATGTGGTCAAGTGAGTGATTATAAATATATGATTTGAGAGAAATGAATCAGGTTTCCACTAGAAACAGCAATTCTGGCATTTCTGAACTGAGGAATATTTGTCTTTGCAAAGTGTTTGACAAAAGTTTTGTTGTGTGTTGGTGCAGGCCTCTATGCAGTTACCCTCAAATTAGTTGAAACAAAAATCCTCTTGATTAGGAAGATCTGCATCCTGTATCACACAAAATAACGCCCTCCCTCCCCAGGAGGGTCACCCTACCGACCTCACAACGAGAGTTAGCAAGCCAGGTTCAGCCCAGTGCTGAGCTCCCTTTCTCCCTCTCTGAATCCCTTCCAATCCCTTTGCCCTTCCTTGCCTCTAGCAAAGGCTTGTCTTTTTTTCCTTTCAGCCCCAAAGAGCATTACTGCCCCAGGACTTGATGTTCCTGAAAGATTTGGAGAGCCAAGTACTGGCTTAGATAATAGCAAATAATTAATTACCTTGCAGACAGTCCTTCAACACTAGCTGGAACGTGTTTTGGGAAGAGGGAAAGTGGGCATACGTGCTTAAAGTAGCTGTTCCCTATGTGACTTGTGGAGTGATTAATTAAAAGACTTAAAAAGACAACTATCATGTGATGGCCTATAAATAAAATGGAAATTAATTCAGAGATGGATTTTGTTTGCTTTTTTTTTCTTTTTGCATTTTCATTGCATTTTGTTTGCTTTTCTTTCTCTGTGCAGGATGTTTAATCCCTTCCAAGTCTGTCCCACAGCAAAGAACAGGGGTGGAGGAGGACAGGACTGTCCTTTGGGCTGGTTGGCAAGGAGAAGGCTGTGCCCCAGTCTTGGGACACTCCTGTCCCTGACAGCCCTGGTCTGATGGGGCTGCTCTTTGTGGAAGATGTAGAAGGAAACCCATGGCATAGCTTTCTCATGTTTAACTATTCTCATTCCCAAATGTTGGAGTGAGGACCAGCGAGTCCCTGTCTTTTGAGATAGTCTACTTGATGTCTTCTGTTGAGACACCTCAGATCTTGCTTTGTTGAACAATCCCCAGTGTCACCTTCGGATGTGATGTTTACAAATGTTGCTATGGCTGTAAGGGTCTGAGGTCCAGCAGCCCAGGGTCCGACCTGCCCTGAATCCCTGCTTGTCTTTGACTGAGATGCAACACTCATGGGCCTGCGCTTAGCCCTGGGTGAATTTCAGGCACAACAGACCTGGATGCCAGAGCTGCTGGGGAGTGAGTGTGTCACAGCTGTGGATCCTGGGCCAGCATAAAAGGATCCAAGGAGAGATGGGTTCAGCGAGGCCTGGGGCAGGAGGATGTGCAGAAGGTGAAGGAGGAGGGGGATAAGTGGGAATGCTGATGGAGTGGTGCGAATGCGGCCACAGCAGGAGGAGCGGTGGCAGGCTGTGCCAACCACAGCCAAAGCAAACAAGGGCGGGTGGTAGGATGCTCAGACTAACCGAGCTGCACCTCTTCCCCATCCTGAGGGGGAAGCGGGGGAGAACTGGCAGCTCTGCCTGTTGCAGACATTCGTGTTTGATGGTAAGGGTAGGTGGGCTTGAGGGACCCTGATGTCTTCTGGGAGGGAATGTAGCTGGCCCCATGGGTGCTGAGCCGGCGCACAGCCTGCAGTTCCCATGGGCTCTACAAGTTAAATGGAGTCCAACGTATTTCATCTTACTCCTGGCCCTGTGTCTGGCCTTCAGATCTCAGCGGTGAGTTTTATTTCTGCAGATACTGCAGTAGAAAGTAGAGCAAATTGAATCTTAATGGGTTGGGTGAAATCCACAACAGAGTCACGTTTGGATGCATTAGGAACTGGAGCCCTGGCCCGTGCTGCCAGAGGGAAACGCTGCCCAACAGCCAAGCGGGAGGGAACGGCCTCCCTGGCGTGCCCACAGCACGGCTCCTGCGAGGCACGGGCTGCCTGCACGAGCCGAGATGGGGGGCACAGGGCTGTCCTGTGCCTTCAGCTCTGCCCTACTTCTGGGGAGATGCACAAGGAGGCATTTAGGAAAAGGAGACGTTCTCCGGGTGGTCCAGGATTTTTCCAATGACTTGTGCAGGGTGACTAACTTGCTTTCCTACGTGCTGTGGGGTGAGAAGAGCCTATTGATTTAGGTGACCACAGCAACTTAAGCCAGCCCTGCGACTTGCATACAAACATGGCATAGGAGGGTTTGTGGAGTGGGTAGCAGGTAGAAAAGATAAGAGGGAGTAAAAGACTGGAGTCCTGATGCATGGGAATGGGTTTGGGCTCTGCTTTTAGGGTGGAACTGCTGGAGACTGGGAGGAGATGATCTGTGTTCAGGGCTGGTTCTTCTGTACCTACCTAATCCACCTACTTATTTTTCTGCTTGTGTCTGCTGGCCAGTTTCAATGGCAGGAGCCATCCAGATCTCACTATCCTTGCACTGTTGCTTTGGCCCTGAGTCCCATCTGCAGACTGCTGAAATACTCCTGCCTGTTCTTTTTAGTGCTGGGTATTTGCCCTCCCAATGTATTTGCCAGTACTCAGCTTTGGGGCTTCCTTGGGCCAACGGAGAGTCCATGGCTCGGAGGAGGGCAGAGTCACACCAGCATCGGCAGGAGGGCTTGCACGAGAAAAGACCTGATGGGAGCTGTGTTTCGAGGCATGCTGATGGAGGAGGGAAGGGTTGGGGACGTCGGGGCAGGCGTGCGGGGCTCCTGCTCACATCCCCGAGGGAACAGCGAGGCAGGGATGGCAGCGCGGTGGCACTTTCCCCACGCTGCTGTCGGTTTCCAAGCAAAACCTAGTGTTGTTCTTGGCTAGTTCCTAGGAAAATGGATTATATGATATTCAAACTATTAACTCCTGGATTTAATAATATTGCGAAAATAACTGAAATGTATTTCTTTCAGAACCTTATGGTATTCCATCGAAATGCTGTCTGTTTATCTGCTGGGTTTGCCAAGCACGTACTCCGAAACCAATGTTCATGCCAGTCATTGCTCTTTTAAATAGAAGGGGAGAACAATTAGCCTGTGTCGGTAGCTTTGGCCCCGTGCTGTCTGAGGACAATGGCTGTGCATTGTACTGTTCACTACCTGCAGCTTTTCACCAAAGTTTCCTGGGTCATATCTCTGTGTTGACATCGCTAGGGAGGTGCCTTGGGGAGCAGAGCCAGGGCTAAGCACCTGGGTAGCCTTCCTCTACAACTACACTTTTCCAGGTTAATTTGTTCTTCAGTCTCTGCAACTATGGAGACTGTTCTTTAGTCTCTACGTGTCAATGAGTTGCTCTAGAACATTTTAGAAGTTGCCTCAATTATGGAGGAGCTGTGAAGGTGGTGGAGGCCTCTCGACACTGGCCTGGTGTCTTCTCTGCAAAGCTGACATGAGCCAGCCCAAATACAAGCAAACCCCAGCCCCTGTGATTGATTCCCCAGCCAAGTGAAGTAGCCCAGGCTTACAGCACCTCCAGGCCAAGCCTGTGGCTTTTCTGTGTGGTCGGAGAGGAGGTCAGAGCTGAAATTCAGGAAAAGTCTGGCCAGTGGTGCTGTGAGGACATTGGCATAAGGTGCGTTAACTTCATCTCAACCGTAGTAAACATCCTTTCCAGTTCCTGATACAGAGTCTAAAAGCAAGGCATGACAACATAAACTATCCCTGGAAGAGGCTTTCAGTAGCATTTGGAGTAGTCTGGAGTTGGCAAAATTCACATTCC
>NW_009612919.1:19446-22124 GCF_000690535.1 Cariama cristata | reverse complement strand
CACACTCTCCATCGTCCTCTCTCACGTTCCCCTCCCACCTCTGCTATTCTGACCCCTGATGGAGGGCAGATCATGCTCACACTAAGAGTATCTGTTAGTATCTGACTGAAAATATATCTGCCTCTTCTGAGGTTTGCACCATTAGCTTATTTACAAATGGCCAGCATCTCAATAAACAACAGCAGCAAAGATGAAGATGAGTTAGAAAGTTGGCTGTCCTCTGCTTTCCATCACTAGTTCTGCCTGTTTTGTTTCTGGCCTTTCCAAAAATACTGGCACCATCTCTGGACTTCTCAGTGCTCTGCTTTGCAGGGAGAGATTAAGCTAGAATAAAGTATGCTGTTGCCTTATGCAGAAGTAGGTGTTGTCAAGTCAGATATTATATCTTGACTTTTCCAAGGAAAGTCTAGAAATGAAAGAAACCTTTACTACCATACCTAAGATGCGAGTGTTAAGTCAGCGGCAAGCTCTGCCTTTATGTCTTGGGTCTTATGTCTCAAACAGTCTTTCTACTAATCAAAACTGATTAGGCAAAACTAATTGGATTAAGTTGAAAGCTTGCTGACAAAACCCTTTAAGAGTAGGTGCAGTTGATAGGCACCGAAATGATCAGATATTGCAGTACGGATTGTAAGCTCTGCCTCTCCCATGCCCGTCCATGGGAGTTTCTCTAGGGAAGGCAGAAGCGTAGTGCAAGGACTTGCAGAAAAAGGCACGGGCAATGGGAGAAGGAAGGACTTGTTTAGCGGGAGGCTGTCAAGCTAATCTCTGCCTTCAAACAGGCAGTCCTGCCTGCTGGGAGCTATCACGGAGCAGCGGGAGTCACAGGTCTGTGCTGTTCTAGACTAGATGCAAGCTCGCAGCTCCCGCAGGTCATCTACTTGCATTTCTTGCTGGGATGCATCTGGGTGCCCAGGGCAGAGAGCAGTGCCTTTCTGTACGTGCCAGCTGTGCCCTTGCACAGCACCCTGTGTTTTAAGGGTTCAACAAACCCAGCCTGTTGCAAGGTGCTCTTTCAGGGCACTTCTCGCCCAGGTTAGGAGGGGACTGAACATCTTGGCATACGCAGTGGTCTTCTGGTCCTTCAGAGAAACACCAGCTTTATCCATGTAGGAAAACAGAGAACTTGTTAGGCAACTTACTCATGTGGTTCCTGACAGATGCTGACCAGCCAATTCTTAATGACCCAAGACCTCACCGGGGACTTTGGAGGGCTCTACTTTCAGGAGGGCAGCTGCAGTGAACAAAACATTGCTGGCCTGGTCTAGATTAGTGTTGAAAGGTGAGGTGATGCTTTCTGCCACCACTTAGCTAAGTCGCCCTAAAAGGCAAGTCAGGATAGAGGAACTGGGAACGGACTTGAGGGAAGACCTAGGTGGGAAAACTAGGGTTTCCGATGCGAGGCAATGAGGGAGTAAAAGTGGCTTGCCCTGCCTAATTAGTACAATAGCTAATTAGTCTAATGAGAGAAGCCTTCGCAGTGTGGATGTACCATCAGAAGCCATTAATTAAAAGTCCTGCTAAATCCTAGGCTAGACAAAGCCTTTGAGATTAGTGTGGGAGCAAGATGATCCCACATCTTGATGAACACCAGCGTTGTGCCCCTTAGCAGACTCACAGCCTTCTCCACCTTTTCTATGGAGTCTTTAATAAATTTGCTTTGGAATAAATTACACAGATATGGAAACAGAGCAGTGGGCAAGCAACAAACAGGGCTTACAAGGAGCTAAACTATTTCAGCCTTCCTGTGGCAGCATCTGTTCTTCCTTACTGGTATTTTGACTGCGGTTCTCTCATTTGTTATTTCTTTTTCTCTCCCAGGAGAGGCTGGATTTCTTCTGATTGATTGTTTGCCTTACAAACCCAGTTGCTGCTGCTGGACTCTTCCCATTGCTTTGATGAACCAGTCTTTCAGAGTTTTTTTTCTTACCTTTGAAAGGGATTCCTTTGCCTGTTTGCAAAGAATGTGGAAAGATACTCACTTTTCCTCCCACATGGAATGAAGATAAACGATCAAACTCTGACACTTTTTTTTTGCTGGAATGTGATCCTGGTTTGTAATCAACCCCGCTATATTCCTCTCCCCTGTTTTAAAATGAGTTTCAGTTCCTAGCAATCAATAAAACTGTGCTATGAAGAGGACTCAGATGGCAATCTGTGATCCCCCTTTTCCAGCTCCTATAGTGTTCATAATGTGTGGGCAGAAGCTTCTCCCACGAGGGTGCTGCTGAACGGCGTGCCACCATTGCCCTGGCTCCGGCAGAGGTGGCATGAGTGTATCAGGCCTCTGCTCTCGCTGATTTATGGTAGATGCTACTTTGTAATGGACCCCCCAGAGTAGATTTTACCCTATGGTTTAATATGCATGTTGGATACTCAGTTAATAGGCATGCACCTGTGTGTATATCTCACTGGTAGAGGTTTGCTTGTGAGGATTTAATGGTTTGTACTCACAGAAGATAAAAGTTGGCAGAGAGATGGCTGGCATGAGTGTAGTTTTGGTGCTAAGGGGACGGTAGTTGTGCTGCAAACTTCTTGTGCCCTGTGATCCTGTGCTTGTCGTATGGCTGTAGGACGTGGGTGATACCCCTGTGTTGTAAGGGTCCTTTCCGCAAAGCTGGCAAGTTGTTGGGACAAGCCCTTAGCCACAAGCTGTCCTTAGCTGTGGTAAAATCGCC